>NC_066580.1:451097367-451397367 GCF_024323335.1 Lathyrus oleraceus
ATATTTTTAGGATGATTTGAATCTAAGTAAAATATATTCTAATAGTTCTTTTGAACCGTCCTCGTCCTTGTAGAACATTAAAATATATACTCTTTATAATAAAAGATAAAAAAACTATAATGGTATGTGTAGACAATAGAGACACATAATTTTTAATTAATGTGAAGATGGTTGGTGCTGACTAAAAAAATACATACTAAAAATGCCTCAAATTATTTATATAGGATAAAAAATATATAATTTAAGGAAGAAATTGTTGGATTCAACCCTCGACCGGGATCAAGATGAAGATCTTAAGACCGCTTACAGATGAAGAATTCAAAGTCGTCCAATTGAACGATAACCAGATACGATCGGTGAAGATAGGGGTCGACCTACCTACCAGAGTCAAGAAACGATTGGTTGAATGCTTAAGGGAAAATGTTGATCTCTTCGTCGTCTCTCCCTACGAGATGTCATATATAGACCATAATGTAGCATGTCATCAATTGAACATCGATCCTACTGCCCGATACATGTCCTAGAAGAGAAGACGACAATCTCTTGAGAAGGCATGAGTAACCACGAAGACGATCCAAGGTATGACAAACACTAATTTTATCTCCGAAGTAAAGTACGTTGAATGTCTATCGAACGTGGTGTTTGTCAAGAAAGCTTCCAAGAAGTGGAGAATGTGCGCCGATTACACCGATTCAATAATGTCCAAAAGACTCATACCCTCTCTTAAGCATCGATAAATTGATCGATAATTAGGTCAAGTACAAGTTTTTGTCGTTTGCGGATGTGTATTCCAGCTACATTCAAATACCTATGTATGAGCCCGACAGAGAGAAGACGAACTTCATGACCAAACAACCTAACTACGAGTATAACCTGATGGTTTTTGGCTTATAAATATAGGGACAACATACCAAAGAATGATGAATAAGGTTTTCAAATAAGAAATAAACGAAACACTTGAGGTGTACATGAACGACATGATCGTCTGGTGCAACGAAGAGATACTACGCGACTAACATCCCCCCTTGTATTCTGAAGAGTTCAGCGGTATAATATAAGACTAAATCCATAAAAGTGAACCTTTGGAGTCAAAGCCAACAAGTTTATAGGCTTTTATCTAACACAAAGAGGCATACAAGCAAACCTAGATAAATGTGAGGTAGTCATCCGGGTGGCAGCACCAACGACCAAGAAGGAAGTGATGAATTTGAACGAGATGCTTACCTCCTTAAACAAGTACATCTCGAAATTGGTTTAACATGTTGGAATTATTTATCCAACATCACCATTATGATTCAATGGGCTTAACATCCCAACCTATGACACCTAAAATGTGGTTGGCACATCCCATTACGGACTCTATACTATTAGGAAATATAGTTGCGGCCTCACTAATCGCAATTGTTGGAATCATTTACCCAAAGCCACTGTTACGATTCGATGGACTTAACATCCAACCCATGACGCCTAGGATGTGGTAGGCACATTCCCTTAGAGGATCTATACTATAAGGAAATATAGTTGCACCCTTACTAATAGAAATTGCTTTTACCGCAGTGGTAAGAGCTTGATCCAAAATGACATGCCTTTCCATTCTAGAAATTGTAGAAGAAATAATCACTTTTGAGTGGACTCCACAATGTCAACATGAATTTTCATCCTTGAAGATGGCCCTATAAAATCCACTAGTACTGTCTTGGCCCATAGTCAGAGAAATTATTTACCTTTACCCGATAGTGTCCGATGAAGTGATCAGTGATGTCTTCGTAAGAAAATCGAACTCAACCCAAAGTCCAACCCATTTCATCTCCAAAGCCTTGACTGGACCTGAGACATGCTATCAAAAGATAAACAAGGAGGCAATTGCGGTAATAACTGCATTTAGGAAGCTAAGACGTTACTTCTTAGCCCACAGGACAAACGTCTATACCAACTTACCGTTGAAGCAAGTGCTCCACCGATCGAATATAGCTAGACAAGTGATGACGTGGTTCATCGAGATGTATGAATCTGCTGTTTCCTTTGAATTAAGGAAAACACTGAAAGCATAAATCTTTGTAGACTTCATAGAAAAATTAAACCTAGGTATGTCAGAGTCGACTCATATCTAGGTAGTGTTTGCAGACATGTCATTAAACAGTCGAGGAAGTGGAGATAGTCTAATCTTGGAGAATGAAGTTGACCTGGTGATTGAAGTATCTATATGTTTTGAGTTTTCTACCACCAATAATCAAGCTGAGTATGAAGCAGTTATTGTCGGCCTCATGTTGGCCGCTGAGACGAGGGCACAAATCATTAGTTTAAGAACAGAATGCCAGATCATTATCTCATAAGTCAACGGAGAAGCCCATACCAAAAAGCTATTAGTGTAGTGATACATTGTTTTAGCTAGGGGAAAGAAGGCCAAGTTCAAGAAATCAAAGATATTGCACAAACCAAGAGAGCAGAACAACCAGACTGGTGGCATGTCCAAACTAGCAAAGTCTACGACATCTGGAATAAGCCATTCATTCATCCAAGCAAACCTAAGAAGCTCCAGTATTGAAACACACGAACCTCTCGGATATCACCCATTGCAACATACACCGAGAAAGGAACATTGTAGGTCAACCCAACTGAAGTCCCCCTTATAAAAAGGAGAGCCATTTCATACTCTATAATAGAAGTAACCTTCTACAAAGAGAACCATTGACCCATCTGTTGAAAATCCTGGAAGAAGAAGAATCCACATACACTATCACCGAATTGCATTAAGAATAGTTGGGCAAACATTTAAGGGCTCAAGACTCGGCCAAGAAAGTTCTCAGATTCGAGTACTATTGGGAGTCTATGGTCCAGGATGCTAAATAATATATGATAAATGCGAAAAACACATGAATATTCAAAATGCCTTGTAAGAACTACACATGTTGACATCACCTTGGAATTTCTCACAATGCAGTATGAATATTTTGACTGTGGTAGTAGGTTACTTTACCAAGTGGATTAAAGCAGAAGCATTGAACAAGATCACAACAACCAACATCTTGAAAATTTTCAAGTGGAACATCCTAGCCAGGTACGAGAACCCTTAAGCCATCATGACGGATAACGAACCACAATTCACAAATAAGAACCTAAAGAGGCTTTTATAAGACTTGAAGGGAAGACAAGTGGACAAGACAAAGTGGAGAATATATTAATTTTAAGAGGGTTAAAGCAAGTACTCGAAGCGGCCAAGGGAAGTTGGGTATATGATCTCCTACACGTCCTCTAGGCATACCAAACTACACTTAATTGGAAAATCAGTGAGACTCCTTTTAGGCTGACCTCCGGACCAAAGTCGTCATACCCATCAAAGTATAAGAGCTCATATGAAAGACAAAACACCCATTATTAGAAAAAGGATAACATCAAAGTAATAAGAGAAGAGGTAGACTTCCACCTCCACCATGAGCCTCTTCATAAAGTTAGAGGCGGAGGACAAATACAACTAGAAATTTTGACCCCGAGAATTTAAACCTGAGGATCTCGTGTTAATATGGGTCAACTTAGGAGGGAGAAATTCTTGAAACGGGAAACTCACAGGTAATTGGGAAAGAACGTACAAGATTAAGACCAACATAAGAAGAAGAACATACACTCTGAAAGCTTTGACTGGGGATCCCATCCCAAGGACGTAGAACATTGAAAAACTCAAGCGATATTATAGCTAAGTATTCCAAAGTTCTCCCAAGGATTGTAATTAATTATCCTCCCATCTAATACTTTGATATGAATAATGCAATGCATTTTTGTTGAAATTATGCCAATTTATGTTAAAGAAAGCATAATGCAATGAGATTATGGCGCATTAAGCCACAATTATTACACCCACCTCTTGTTAGTTAGCCACTCCAAAATATAAGCAGTGAAATCCAAGATACATCGACTTCGAACGAGACTCAAACCTAGGGTCATGTCTTCACTACCATCTATAGTTTATCCTTGTCAGATAGGCTCTAGATATAAGTGAATCCATGCTCAGATGCACATGTCTATACTTCTTGCTAAGTACAAGGCACTTGGGAGGATAGAGTGGTTAGAAACTTGTGAGAAGAAGTTTTAGCACTGAGAATGGCAATCTGTACACCACTAAGGCCAAATGACTTAGAACGTTTTTCCATACCTCCTCCTTGGACAGGTTCCTTGTACCAAACCCATTTATTTTTATTTTTGGCCACCAAAGTAGATCGGTCCTTGGATTTTTTGCTCCATATTTCTTCTTGGGTTGGCTGGGTTTGGGCGGTTAACAAAACCTCAATGTCTATGGAATATTGTTATGCCATCACACCGGCTTGATTTGAAGTTGGGGTAGGAAGAGAAGTTTGAAGCAAGTCAGGTGCCACCCTGAAGTTCCTCCTGTTAAAAATATTATTTACGGTATGTAGAAAAGATCAAAGATAGTTAGCAAGCATTAAATGAATTCCATAGACAAGTATAAAAATAAATCCCCCCTTCTCACTAAAGAGGTTTTTTCTCTCCTGAGCATTGACACTATCCACCACTGCCCGAGTATCAATCAGTCGCCTCTCCTTCATGGAACGCCCTGCATCTAGAGGAGATTTACCTTCTTCATAACCCAACTTCTCCCAGAATCTTATCAAACCCCATTCATCAACACTTCTTCTAGGGATAGAGAGTCAGAAGGAACAACATTGGTATGTGATTCCCGTTTGAAATGGCTTCATTCTGAACATTTCTGAATCTTGTTTTTACATTTAGTCAGCTCCAAGACAGATGGGTTGGTTGGCAGAGATTCTCCCTCTGGGACCCTCCATAATGTAGAATGGACCTTTAGAGTATGGGCAATTACCAGAAGGAAGAAATCCATAAAATTCTTCTAATTTATAGACGCCAAACATTTCTTATGCTTAACGTAGTTAGATCAAAACTTGTTAGCGACAAGGGTCCTTTGAGGTGCACGTCACAGTGAAAAGGTTAAAAAAGATATTCAAGGACGACTCTTTATCCCGATATTCACCCAATACTGAAATTTTTTAACAAAGGCAAGGGCTACTAGGTGGATATGGGAAAATGCAATCTTTAAGCGCCTTAACACATTTTCCTCAAACTTGTTGAAAGGGAAGCTGAATTTCAGTCGGTAAAATATGCATCCATAAAATGTAATGGAACACCTATCGAAGTAACTACAAATCCTCTTACCTATGTTGACCCGTGAAACCATCCAATCAAAGGAAAAACCGCTTCTACATAAGAATCCTATAAGTACAAAGGGAAATATAAGAGGGGGGTGGGGATGGGGGAGGGTGGGGAGTGGTTAATTAAGTTTTACGAATTTTCTCGTTATTTTGTAGATGTTCTTATTCTTTCATTTTTTCCAGAATAAAGCCCATGGACTTAGAACAATAATGCAGAGAAATAAAAGTGCAGAAAAGTAAAAGAGACACAAGAAATTATACTAGTTTCCCTTATCAATTAAGGGTACATCTAGTCCCTTCACACCCCATGAAGAATTTTACTATGTTAGATCTTTGTGCAACCTCACACCAAGACTCTCCTACAATATTCTAACACAACACACCAAATCTATGGTGGACTTTGAATCTCCCCGATTCAAAGATTTTTTTTACAAAAATTAGAAAGAACACCATTTACTATTTGAAAACACCTATAGAAAGTACACACACTTTCTTTAGAGACAATGTCACCACACACTTGGTCAATAATTTACAAAAAATAGATAAATTAAGTACAAACAATTTTGTATGCTTTCCAATATTCTGAAAGTATAATCTTCTCTTTCTAATGAGCAATTCAAGAATATATAAGCATTAAGTGCTCAATGGTTCATGAAACTTTTTCTCTGATGTATGAAAATTATGCAGTAAAAGTTTCTAAGTCATTTTGTATGAACACTTGAAAAATAGTAAGAATTGTTTGAAAAATTGTGATGAAAGAGGTGTAATAAAAACTGAAAAATTCTTGCTTTTAATACATCACAAGATTCCTCTTGAATTAGTATAAATATTTGGAAAATATTCATGATTTAGTGCAATCGTTAGTAAAAGCTTTCATGAACAATTGCAATGTTAAGGCATCACACTAGTTCAGAATTGATCACACAGCTTTAGGAAGTAATCGATTGCCTATATAGATCAATTAATTGTTCCGTGGCCAACTGAAAGATTATGAAAAAATTACAAAGAGAAATCGATTGTGGGGAATAGATAAATTCATCATGGGGTTAATTTTAAAGGAAAATCGTGAACCTATAATCGATTGCTTAAGGAGATCAATCGATTGTTGCTTCAAATATTTCCAATTTTAAAAGTCAAGGGAAAACAAGCAATCAATTGCACCAATTGATCAATCAATTGTACCCTTTAACAAATTTATTTTTTTCCTTTTAAAAGATGTTTCTTGAATGACAATCATGCATGAAGGTTTGAGAAACGTATAATGGTTTAGATGAAAATATTTTGAGCTCCTAAAAGTTATATACATATGAATTGACATTGTACCTTAATCTTCATGATTAAACCCTTTTATTTTCAAAGCTTATGCAATATTGATACTTGGTTTCAATCTTTTTCTTATTTGGTCTTTCTTTATTGATAAGCTTTTATGTTCATCAAAACTAAGCTAAGGTAGATGATGAACATCTTCTTCACAATCTCCCCTTTTTAATAATGACAAAACATATTGATTTGTTATTTTTGCTTGACACTTAATTGCTCCCAATATCTTTTATATCTCCCCCCATCTTTCATATTTTCCCCTTTATTTTTCAATTTATTTCTTTGTCTTTAGTATCCTAAAAAACAACAAAATCAACCATCTCTGCTCCCCCTATTGATTTGTTATTTTTGTTTGGCACTTGATTGATATCCCTATCTTATATCTCTCTCTCTCCATATCTTGCATATCTACCCCTTTATTTTTCAATTTATGCATTTATCTTTGGTATCCTGAAAAACAACAAAAACAATTATCTCTCTCTCCTCCCCCTTTTTGACATTATCTAAAACAAAAAAGAGTAAAATCCAAAGAAACATAATATATAAGAGAAATGATACATTAGATATAAAAATACTTATCTTCTTCGTAATAATTTGATATCAATGTTGATATCAAATTTTAAACATTTTTCAAATCATTTTTAGTCCAATGAAGCTTTAATTCTACCATATCATATGCTCTTGTATCTTGAAAAGCCATTCTAAATTTGAAAATATTAGCATATGGTCTTCAGGTACCTACAAAAAAAATTAATAGTACTTTCTAGGTACCCAATATTCTTTGGATCCTTTTGGGTTAGTTCCCTTCCTTATCCATACATACTCACCATAAGGAATATCATAGTTTCTTATGTATCAAAAATTAGGAGTATCGCCTTTTGTATTGCAATAAAAGCATGTAGGTCTAAAAATATGATTCCTTTTATAGACATAAAAATTATTTTTAACATAAGATTTTTTAGGATAAATTACACCATTCATTTTCTTTGTTCCATATTCTTGAATTTGCTAGTAGCCTTAACAAAGATAATTTTACTTGTACTTGGTTTATCAAATTTGAAGAATCCAAGTCGACATTTATCAGTTGAGTATCTTTGTTTACTTAACACATTCTCCAAACTAATTTTACCTTTTTCATATTTCTTGATCACTTGGTTTAATTTATTACATGCTGAATTTTTGTCTTGGTCTAATTTCATTTTCATGTCATTAGCCTCACTTTCTAGAGATAAAATATTTTTATTTTGCTTTGAACATTTTCTAGAAAGATTCAAACATTCTGCATGTAATTCATGGAAAGATTTTTGTAATTCATCGTATGAAGGCATATCATTAATTTCGTAATTACTAACCTCATTTTCTTCTTCATTAGAATAATGCAAAGCCATTAATGCCAAGTTTCCTTGTTATTCATATGAAGATGAACTTATCTCATTGTCTTCCCATGACACATATGCTTTCTTTGGCCTTTTGTTCTTTTTGCTATTTACTTTGTTCTTATATAAAAGTGTAGGAAATTCACTTTTGACATGTCCTCTTATTCCACGTTCAAAACCAGTAACCTTTCTTTTTTAAGTGGGTGTTTCTTTTTGACTGATTTCCACTGTCCTTTCATTCTTTAAGAACTTTTCAAATTTATTTATTAGAGCATCATCTTCATCACTAGTGGATTGAGATTCATCCTCTTGATTACTATCATAGCCTTTGATTTTAGTTTTTAAGGAAAGACTTTTGGGTTTATTTTCTTGATCTTCATGATTTTCTTGCCTTTCAAGTTTCTTTTCTTGATCTTCATGATTTTCTAGCCTTTCAAGTTCTAACTCACGTTCTTGAAGTTTACTGAATAATGCTTTCGAAGAAATTTTGGAAAGACTTTTCTTCTTCGATATAGCTATTACCTTTGGTTGCCATGCTCTTGTAAATGATCTAAGGACTTTGAGATTTAATTCATTGTTTATGGATGTTTTCCCAAGAGCCATCAAATGATTTGTCAAATGTGAAAATCTCTTTTACAAATCAATAATTGTTTCACCGGGATGCATTCTAAACATCTTATATTCTTGGGAGAGAGTGTTTAGTTTGGATTGAAGGTGAGAAAAACACAAGAGGGAGGAGGGTTGAATTGTGTTAGTTTTTTTTTCATATGTAAAAATGTCTTATCGGATTCTGAACTCAAAGTCTAGTGTCTGATACAGAGGCAAGTGTTTACAACAGATAACAATAGGTTTAAAGACATATAGTGAAATAAAGAGAGATACAATAAAGTTTATACTGGTCCTCCCACAACACGAGGGTAGTCCAGTCCCCTTGTATTTCCAAGGGATTTCACTATAATCACAACTGATTACAAATTCTCAAACACACTAGCAAGAGACTTCCATGCTCAAACACACGAGTAAGAGACTTATAATTCTCAAGAACACAAGCAAGAGACTTCAGATGCTCAACAATATAACTTAATTAGATAAGAGATTGTTTGAATATTACACTTCATATACAATTAGAGGTGTAAACAAATACAACTCAAAAATGATTTTAAGACTTATGAATTTTTAAGATATATAAATGATAAGAAATTCTAATTTAAACTTGTACTTTTGATTAGATAGAGTAACAACTCTTTTGATACTCAAGGATTTTTTCATTTTTCTTCAAGTCTTCAGCTCTTTATATAGAGAGATAGAAAAGAGTCGTTGAAGAAAAAATCTTGCACAAGTGAGTCTTGGAGAAGCTTGATCATATATGTTGGAATGTTTTTTGATATGATTAATGTCATTGAAAATACATTTGAATTTCATTTACTTCAAGAGGAATTATCTATTATATCCCAGCTATCTGTATAAATTTTTGCTTGCATCTGCACGTGATCAGGAGAAGCCAAAATGATCTTTGAGTCTGATAGTGACCTATCATAGTATTCTTGATCCTTGTGTTGACCTTCTTCAGAGTCTGAGAACTTCAGAGGAAGTTGACCTCCTTCAGAGTCTGAGTCTTCAGACTAGATCTCAGGTTCTTACCATTCAGAGTCTGAATCTTTTAACTTCTTTTTAATGTTCACTTTTTATGCATGTACTAAGTTTATATCATAAATTTTAGTCCATGGTCCTGCACACTTGAACATATATTAGCATGCCCAATTGTTCTTTAAATACCTTGTTATCATCAAAACTTTAGAGATACGGTACAAACCAATTTTGTTCCAACATGGATCTTTTTACTTTTACCGTGCCTTCCTGAGTTACTTCCAATATGTCCCAAATCTCTTTGGTTGTTTTTAAATTTGATACTCAGATGATTCGTCAATTCCTAATATTGATGCAAGTATGTTTTTTGCCTTCTAATTAAACAACACTTTCTTATTATCATCATTGGTCTAAGAGCCTTTCATCTTACTTGTTATATATTGTTTATAACCATTGTAGGAACGAATGATCCATTTTCAACAGCATCCCATATTTCCTCTCTTTGTGCTCCTAAATACATTTGCATGCGAATTTTCCATAACCAACAAAACATGGAAGGTTGTTACTGTTGCCACCATATACAAAAATAGAATTAGCGGAATCCATAATTTTCGAATTGAGACACAAGAAACTATACTAGTTCCCCTTATCAACCACGAGTGTGTCTAGTCCCTTCACACCACATGAAGTATTTCACCATTTTAAATCTTTGTACAACCTCACACCGAGAAACTCCTACAATCTCCTAACACAACACATCAAACAAATAGTGGACTTTGAATCTCCCTAATTCAAACTATCTTTTTACAACAAACATAAAGCCCAATACTTCCTATTTGCAAACACCTGAAGAAATACACACACTTTTATTACCGACAATGTCACCACACACTTGGTGAATAATTTACACCAGACAGATAAATTGACTACATACAATTTTGTATGCTTTCTAATATTCTAAAAATATAATCTCCTCTTTCCAATGAACAATTCAATAATATATAACATTAAATGCTCAATGGTTTATGAAACTTTTTCTCTGATGTATGAAAATTATGCAGTAAAAGTTTCTAAGCCATTATGTATGAACACTTGAAAAACAATAAGAATTGTTTGAAAAAACATGATGAAAGAGGTGTATTAAAATCTGAAAAATTATTACTTTAAATACATTACAAGATGGCTCTTGAATGAGTAGCAATGTTTAGAAAATATTCATGATTTAATGAAATGGTTAGGAAAATATTTCATGAACAATTGCAATGTACAAGCATCATATTAGTTCATAATTTTTCATACTGCTTCAGAAGGCAATCAATTGCCTATATGGATCAATCGATTGTTCCATGCCCAACGTTCAAAAATTATGAAAAAATTACAAAGAGGAATCGATCATGGGTAATATATCAATTGATTACGGGTTAATTTTCAAGGCAAATCGTGACCTTACAGTCGATTCATATTAGAGATCAATCGATTGTTGCTTCAAATATTTCCAATTTTAAAAATCAGTTGCAAACAAGAAATCAATTGCACCAATTGATAAATCGATTGAACCTTTTAAGAAATTATTTTTTTGCCTTTTAAAAGACGTGTCTTGAATTGTAATCGTGCATGAATGTTTGAGAAACTTAGAATGGTTTAGGTGAAAAAATTTGGAGCACCTAAAACTTATATACATATGAATTGCCATTGTACCTTAATCTGCATGATTCAATCCTTTGATTTCCATAGCTTATGCGATCTTGATACTTGATTCCAATCTTTGTATTCTTTGATATTTCTTCATTGATAAACGTTTGTCTTCATCAAAACTAAGCTAAGATAGATAATTGACATCTTCTTCATAAATCCTCTAGTATGTCAGCACTACCATAAAAAGAAATGATCCCCACAAAATAGGGGTCCCCCTAGAGGAACATACATACATCTACCAGCTCCACCAAACCTGCGTGCCCTCATCAAACCATGTCTTCCCGGATGTCATGAAAAAGATAATGTTAGAACACGATTTGTTAAAGCTCCTTAAATGTTTTAATGATAACAAAGTATTTAAAGAACAATAGGGTTTACTAATGGTTATTCTAGTGTGCAGGATCGAAAAGGAATTAACCTTGATATAAATCAAGTTAATCACTCAAAAGAACCATTAAACGAAGTAAAGTTGTTATGAATCTGAAGGATCAGAACCAAGTTTCCAGACTCTATGAGTCTACTCAAGTATTATAGATACTGAACCTAAGCTTACATGAAATACAAAGATCAACAAAGTTTTGAAGACTGGAAACGTTTGAAGAAAGCAATCATAGTCATAAGGAATAACCCTGCAACTTCTGAATATGCTTAATCAACACTTCAAAAGGATCTGCTTCAACAGAATTTGTCTACGTCAAGTCATCAACCCTGGAAGTATTTATCCAGACTAGTTTTGATCAAGACTATGATGAAGACAAGCTCAGAACCTGTGAACTTTAGACTCTGAAGTCTCACTCCGACCAGGTTCTGAAGACATACTTCAACTTCTGATCAAGCTTTAACTAATTCTATAAAAATCCTCCGAATTGAGAAGTTAAATAGAAGGATAGCAATGAACCTGAACAAGCTTCAACAAACATCTACAAGAAGATTTCATGTATGAAGTTATCTAAAAAAGATCACATGAAAATGGTACAATACTTTATGTCTAATTTGTATTAAGTTATGTTGTCAGGATATTATCTCTCCAACTGCTCTGAACTATACTCTATTCTCACAACGTCTTTATGCTAGCTGAGTTTTAGCTCAATTTATTGTACAACGACTAAAGACCTTTAACGAATACTTGTACTTTGTTAGTTTCAATCCTCAACGGATTTATTTATAAATGAAGATTGAAAACATTCAAATTTTTGTCATGACCAAGATGAATGTGAGTTGAAGAATATGTAACTGTGTTCACAAAGATGTAATACTAGTTCACAATATTGGTTGAGAGAGAGATTGTGTTTTATTCAGAAAATACAAATCTAAGAAGCACAAACTAAATAAAAAATATAACCACAAGAGTTATGCGTGTGAGAGTAGAGAAAAAATGATCATGGAAGATCATCAGAATAGAAAGGAAAAACAGAAGAAAATTTGTGCAAGGAGAGAAGAAGTACAACCACTTCATTCTTCCACACCGAGGAGCAAACAACTCACATTATGCTCAAGAGTGTAAACCTTTGTGTATCTGCTTATCCAATAAGCACTCAGATGAACATAAGGTTAATACCAGACTCTTTGATTAAGATATTATTAAGATTCTAGCCGATGTGCTCAGAGTAAAGTCCTAATATGATTAATTAGGAAAAAAGTCACTTTTTTATGTGATTCAGTAAAAGTCCTTAACATGAGCTTAAGGTAGGAAAGTTATGAACATGTTGTTTAGGTAATGAAGTGTCATGCTTGTAGGCAGAGTAGGAAATCTCGAGTTGGTTGCTTGAGAAATGAAGTTTCATGCTTGTGGGAAGAGCATGAAGTCTCGAGATATGTGCTTGAGCATAGAATTCTCATGCTTGTAGGCAGAGCAGGAAGTCCTTAACATGATCTTAAGGAAAGGAAGTACCGAACAGGGTGTTTAGGCACAAAAATCTAGATCATGTGTGATTGGGCAGGGAGTGTTGAGCTGCTGGCTTAAGCAATTGTAATCAGTCTGATTATAGTTAAAATCTCTTGTACTGCAAGGGGGCTAGACAACTTTCGGTTTGTGAGGAAACAAGATATATTATGTGTCTATTTATTTACTTCTCCACTTATATTCCACTGTGCAAATGATCTCTCAAGTCAGAGTCAAGTATGATTCAACCTCTTACTCGTATCTGAATTTGAGTGTGAACCTTAGGTTTTGAAACAGAGTTGAAGAAAAGGAAGTAAACTTCTCACTAATGATACGCACTCTGGTATTAGACTCTGAACGTGGTTCAGAATCTGACGATCCAAAATCAGAAGTGAAAAGAGATTTTTGGCATACACAAATCAACCCTCTTTATTGTGTATTTTTCTCACCTTCAATTGGTATAAGAGCCCGAATGTGATTATTTCACTTAATAGTGAAACTGAAAAGATCCGGTGAGAAAAAGCTACTCAATCAACGACTCAACTTTCCTTGAAGTTTCCTACATCAATTACAAAATGGAAACTACAGAAGGAAACGAAAGTTGAGCTGAAGGAGATCAAGAAACTTGTTTTTAATCTAAGGCACTTGTTTTGTTAGTATGAAAGGATTTTTAATTTGTAAGACTGACTCGGGGGACAAGTGTGCTTGTAGAAGAAATCAATAAACCTTTTATGCCTTGAGTCATTTTCCTTGTGAGCATGAAAATACTTCTTAATCCTTAAGACTGAATCATAGGTTAAATGTGCTTACTGCAGGAATCAGGTTTAATCTTGATATGCTTATTTAAAAGGAAGACTGATAAGATTTACAGATTCTCAAAAGTCAGAAAAACCAGAAGAAGCTTTTGTTTGAGATGTTTCTAATGGGGAGTCCGATATTGAGGAAATGTCCTTCCTTTTAAAAGAGACTTATATAGCTAACCAAGAGTAACAAGAAACTCTCTAGTAGAAGATCTAACTTCAAAAGCTTCTGTTCCAAGAACATAGAAGTTGATTAGAAGATTTGTTACAATTGCAACTAGCGTGATCACTTCTGAAATGATTGTACTAATCTCTAAAAGACAAATCATTTCAAGAAAGCCTTCTGAAGGAAAGTTTTAGAGAAAGTTCAAGAAAGGTCTCATGGCATTAGGTGATGAACTTGATGATGAAGAAGATTCAGACAGAGAAGCTGAAGAAGCCAATCTTGCACTGATGGATCTTAAACTCTTTGATTCAGAGTTTGAGTTAGGTTTTGTCTCTGAATATGATGGAAAAAATATGGTATAATCTAACCTATCTTAGTATGATCTTATTTATGATTTCATGAGCCTTTGTCAAGATCAAGCAAGACGCATGAAGGATGTTAAGAAACAACTTGAGTTTCTTAGAAGAAGAATTAAAATCTTCTAAATAAATAGTTGAGACATTGAAAAGAAATCTATCTTCTTCCTGAGCATGATATAACTCTAAAAGATTTCTTAATATTAGATCTCAATAGAACTCTGCTTGCACCCATGATTTATGGACTGAGAAAGAGAAAAAGAGATGGTACGGGCTTTCACAAAATATGTGGTTTTCAGAACCTTGACATGAAAGAACCCTTTAAAACCATCTTCTTCAAGTCATGATGATGACTTATTGGTGTATGATACTAAAGGATTTAAAGTTATGAACCCATCAGATTCAATAACAAATAATTCAAAGGTTCTGATAGAACCAGAGACCTCAAGGTCAAAAATTATGCAGAATTGTTAGAACCTGGGATCTCAAAGTTAGTGGTTTTGATGAAACCAAGACACCATGATCCAAAAGTAAAAAAGTCAAGGGAATTCAACACCCAAGACTTTTGGATCCAAGCTTCTGAAATTATTAAAAGCTAATGTGAAAGCTTATCCATGACATAGTTTCTGTAAGAATAAAGTATGGATTAAGGCTAGACATTACCCTAAGGCAAGGGAACTCGTTGAGAAAAGGCCCAAAGTAAAAAACACAAAAGGGCTCATTAGAATATGGGTACCAAAATCTGAATTTGTGTTTGCTGATATGCTTGCGTTAATTCATATATCCTAATGCCTGGACAATAAATGACTACATCCTCCTCAAGAGGAAAGCATATTTTCTTATCCGAACTCTGAAAGAGGAAGGATACTTTAAGTCTGGAGAAAAGCTAAAAGTACTATGGTCACTAGTACTACTCCAAGACTGTGTTGAGCGAGGACCTGGTTCATCAACAAGAGTGTTTAAGAATGAATCACATCAGTGAGAACATTGTTGGAACCAAAAGATGTTCAGAAGCAACATCCAATGTATGTCTAAACTCCTTCTTTTTATTTAGACAACTTTTATGAAAGATATATTATTTACTTTAGTCTATGTGTCTATCTTCTTGATTCATAACTATCCTAGATAATATGTCTGCATAATAATTTTCAGAACAAGAGGAAAATATTCTTTTGTATCCTTGTTCATATTCTTTGTTTAGAACCAAGTATTGTGAGTTCAAAAGTTGTGATTAGAAAAGTTTTGTTATTCAAGTAAACTCTTTAATGAGTTATTTTTCATGTTTTACCCCGTGTCTTTTAAAGGCTTAATTCTTATTTAAGAAAGGGTTTATGATCTTATTTATCAAGGCTTGATTATGAAGAATAGAGTATGAAAGACTAAAGCTAATCTGAAGCAACTTCATCAAACTCTTAAACAAATTCTGATTATATGTAGCCTCTGAAAAACACCAGGCTCTGAAACTCAGAAAAAGAATAAGGATTATTATTTTTTTAATGAAAATGCACGTCTCTGAAATTTTTTATGCTAGTTGTGAAGCTATCTAGGCAGAATCTGTAGAGTTGTAATGCTTTACTTCTTGGATTCTATGTGATCTTTCTCTCCCTTGTCTTATCTTACTTTTTTTTGTACTTGTTTATCTTTCTTGTTGGTTTTCCAAAATATTTTTTATGGTTTGTCTTTTCAAAATCTAGTTGTCATAAATATTTTTACTCTCTTAGTTAAGCCTTTTGTTTCTCTATTTAAACTGATCTTTCTCAGTTTAAGTTAATCATTCTGGTTTTATAACCTTTCCCTCAAACCTGAATGACATAGTTGTGCAACCTTGATCTGTTTTTCAAAATCCTTCCTCCTGTATCCTTGTCTAACCTGAGATGAATTCTAGATCCAACCTTGGCATGAGAAACCAACTAGATGACATCAATGAAAGGGTTGTTAACTTTGAAAAAATGAGTACATCAGGATATGATCTTCAAAGTTGTGTTTCTAAACAAGGTTGGGATGACTATTCCAAAAGAGTCTTTGGTAATACTTGTTGGTGTAAGCCCTAGAGCCCAATACTTTTGGTACTTGTATCGAATTATTTATTAATAATAAAAGGCTTTTTCTTTATTATGTTTGTTTAATAAAGTCCCTAGAATAGCTAGTCCGTTTAATGTATCAAGTATGCCTTAATCATGAGATCACATTAAACATAAGGACACTATTCTTAAGTATCCGTAGTCGAGCTTTATTATGAAGTGGGATAACATTAAAGCATTAAGACTATTATGTATATAGACTGATGATCACATCTCATGGATCATGGATAAGGAGTTATCAAGTCTTAAACATAGGTATGAATGTTAAGAGTGATATTTATACCGGATTGACCCGCTATGAGAACACTGTATAAAATGTTATGCAAAGTGTCATAAGTCATTCTCATGGTGATAATGGTGTATACTACCCTTCGACCTGAAACCACTATGGACCCTAGATGTAGAGTCAAGTGCTTTATTGTTGATCCAACGTTGTCCGTAACTGGATAACCATAAAGACAGTTGATGGGTACTCCATAAAGCATGCTGAGGGACATGAGTGACCTAGATGGAATTTGCCCATCCTGCGTAACGAGATAAATGTCTATGGGCCCAATATTGAACTGGACAAGGATGACACGGTCTATGCCTTGTGTTCAATATAGACATAAGGGCAAAAGGGTAATTATACACATAATTATTATCACAGAAGGACTTGTCAGATCACATGACATTTTCATGTCTTGGGTAGCAGTGATGTGTTTCTAGATACTGCTCACTGTTTATTATATTGAATATGTGATTTAATATAATTGCCAACGCCGCGAAAACCTATAGGGTCACACACAAAGGACGGATTGATGAGAGATAGAGTAATTAAGGAATACTGTAATGTACGGTTTCCTTAAGTGAATTATAGAACATCGTAAGGTACGGTGTACTTAAGTAGAATACGAAATATGGTAAGGTATCAAATACTTAAGTGATTTTGGCATATTATAAGACATGGGCCATATACACTTGAGTGGGCTTTTTAGCTTGCAGCCCACATAAGTGGTTCTATAAATAGAACCTTTGTGTAGAAGCATTGTCACTCTAGCCTGCAATTTTATTTCTCTCTCTCTCACTCAAAGCCTTCATTCATAACAGCTAGCACTGAGATTGAAGGAATCCGTTCGTGTGGACTGAGTAGAGGCGTTATCATCGTTCAACGTTCGTGATCGCCACAAGAGGTAACGATTCTATCACTGATCATACCCATTCGTAAGGATCACTAAATGGAGAAATTTTTAAATTCCGCTACGCCTTGGATGACAATTCTCCTTCAGTGGTATCAGAGC
This sequence comes from Lathyrus oleraceus, assembly GCF_024323335.1. Taxonomy (NCBI): domain Eukaryota; kingdom Viridiplantae; phylum Streptophyta; class Magnoliopsida; order Fabales; family Fabaceae; genus Lathyrus; species Lathyrus oleraceus. The sequence continues at coordinate 451,115,091 of NC_066580.1, forward strand.
CACTTACGAAACCATGAATCTGGTAACTGTTTTTTTCCTGTAATAATACAATTAAAGACATAATGAATCAAAGAATAAACGAGTAATTAAATCGAGATCGATCAAGTTTTATATATGATATAAGTAATCCTGATGCAAAATACGGTATATATGATATACTGTTCCTGTTTCATTCATTCAAACACTTAATGGTTATTTTCCTTTGAGCGATCAATGGTCGTTTGCTTCTTGATCCGACATTAGTATGGTGAAGCAATGATGTGTTGATCAATCATACTGAATTAACAATCGAGAAGTGTTTGACGGTCTGAAATTGGTGCATTAGGGTTAGTGACGGCACAAGGGTTGTGTTGTCAAAAGAGTTACGTGATTGGGGTTATGACTGCACAAGAGTTGTGCTTTCTAACTGTTTTTCAAACAGTGTTAACCGGTTAACGCATATGGTTAACCGGTTAACGCAAGACAAAATACTGCTTTCTAACTGTTTTTCAAACAGTGTTAACCGGTTAACGCATTTGGTTAACCGGTTAACGCAAGATGGGACACAACTTTCTAACAAATTTTCAACAGTGTTAACCGGTTAACGTATTTGGTTAACTGGTTAACGCAAGGCAGAAAACAATTTTGAACAGATTTTCAAACAGTGTTAACCGGTTAACGCATTTGGTTAACCAGTTAACGCAAGTCAGAATACACCCGTTCCCGCTGATCGGGCAGCGGACCCCGGCTAACTCTGCATAATGTGATCGGTTGTCAAGATTTAATTTGGTTTTAATTAATTAAAAGAATTAAAATTAATAATAATAATGTGTTTATTATTATTGTCTTGTGGTGATCGGTTATGGCCTTAGTCTTCCTTTATTTTGTTTTGGGTTTTTAAAATACGACCTGTGTGTCGTGCCTCTCTTTCAATCTCCTAATGTAACTTCTTTTCTCATCTCACTCCCTCGTATGTAAAACGAGTTTCTTTTATGTAATGTAATGATATGAAGAAAGCAAAGAAGTCAATGCCAAAGAAGGACAACCTTGAAGATCTTGCTTGGAGAAGCTTAGATTGTTATTAGGTTAGCTTAGGTTCTCTCATTGGCTTGGGAGAACAACTTGCCAGGGGCCATAACTGTTTCATTATGTATGTATGTATGTTGATGCATGTGAATGTATATTGATGCATGTGAGAGACGATTTATATGATAAATAAGCCGGTGAGATCAGAATAATTGCAAATTCTCTCAAATTAAATATTAAGTTTATGCTTTCCAAGTTTTAACACTCCTCAAGACTAGTATCAGATAATGTAGGTTTCGCCTACGCGAGGTGCATGTTCTATATTAGTAAGGTGCGATGGGATAATTGTAATATCCAATTGTTAAAACAATGGGTCAAACTTAACTAAACGAATTATAATAAGATTATATATGTTTAGAAGCAAGAGTTGGAAATTATCCATGTGATGGATTGGAATAAGGAGTTATTCACCCAACTAAAATATTCGAGAGTTGTATTAGATACAATTGGAAGGAGTTCCTACCTAAATAACCTAGTTTTGTGTAATCCGCCTACGCGGACTTAAAACGAAGTGATATATGGATCTCGACCCACTAGAAAATCTTCCAACGGGATTTTCCAAATCAAATGGTGAGGGTCATTTGTTTTGAAAAAAATAGTGGGAGCTTATTTAATTGAAGGCCTAATTAAATATGTTATTGATACTTATATTTTCATTAATTCTTATGTAGATTACCATGACAACAAACACCTCTAACAACATCTTGCGATCAATCCTTGACAAAGAAAAATTGTCTGGGACAAATATTCTGGATTGACACCGAAACCTGAGGATTGTCCTCAAACACGATAAAAAGCTGTATGTCTTGGAGAAACCTGTTCCTGAAGAGGAACCTCCTAGTTCTGCACCTAAGGCAGAAAGAGATGCTTATAAGAAGCATGTTGATGATGCCAATGAAACTGCTTGTCTCATGCTAGCTACCATGAACTCAGAATTGCAAAAGCAACATGAGAACATGGCAGCGTTCAATATGATCGAACACCTGAAGATGCTCTATCAAGAGCAAGCAAGGGATGAAAGGTTTGAAGTTTCAAAAGCCCTTTTTCAAGGCAAGTTAGCTCTGGGAGCCCTTGTAGGTCTCCATGTGCTCAAGATGATTGGGTATGTGGAAAACCTTGAGAGGTTGGGTTTTCCCCTCGGAAAGGAACTTGCGACTGATTTAATCTTGCAATCGTTGCCACATAGATTCAGTCAATTTGTCCTAAATTTCAATATGAATGATATGGACAAATCTCTTCCTGAACTGCTAGCCATGTTAAGAACAGCTGAGCAGAATCTGAAGTCAAAAGGGAAGTCCATTCTGATGATCGGAAATGGAAAGAGACAAAACAAAAGGCCCACCAAGCAGGGTGATAAAGGGAAAGACAAGGAAGTTGCCAAACCCAAACCCACTGTTGCTGCTTTAAAGCCTAGTGGAGGCATAGCAAAAGAAGGCACATGCTTCCATTGCGATAAGACCGAACACTAGAAGAGAAACTGCCCAAAGTACCTGGAAGATAAGAAGAATGGAGTAGAGACTTCAACTTTAGGTATTTTTGTTATTGAAATTAATTTATCTACTTCTGCATCATGGGTATTAGATACTGGATGCGGTTCTCACATTTGTACCAATGTGCAGGGACTAAAAAGGAGTAGAGATTTGGCAAAAGGTGAAGTCGACCTACGAGTTGGCAATGGAGCAAAGGTTGCTGCTTTAGCCGTAGGAACTTATGTATTGACTTTACCTAGTGGTTTAATAATTCAGTTAGAGAACTGTTATTATGTACCTACAATTAGCAGGAATATTATTTCCGTTTCTTGTTTGGACAAGTTTGGTTTTTCATTTATAATAAAGAACAACTGTTGCTCAATTTATTTGAATGATATATCTATGCTACTGCACAAATGAACAATGGACTATATGTCCTTGATCTTGAAATGCCTATTTATAACATTAATACTAAAAGGATGAAACCTAATGAGTTAAATCCAACTTACCTTTGGCATTGTCGATTAGGCCACATAAATGAGAAACGCATTTCCAAACTCCATCAAGATGGACTCTTGGACTCTTTTGATTATGAACCATATGAGACATGCATATCTTGTTTAATTGGAAAGATGACAAAGTCTCCATTCACAAGAAAAGGTGAAAGAGCTAATGATCTTTTGGCCCTCATACATACTGATGTGTGTGGACCACTGAACATACCAGCCAGAGGAGGTTTTCAGTACTTCATCACATTTACTGATGGTTTCAGTAGACATGGTTGTGTGTATTTAATGAAACACAAATCAGAGTCCTTTGAAAAGTTCAAGGAATTCAAGAATGAAGTACAAAACCAACTAGGTAAGAATATTAAAACTCTTCGACCAGATCGAGGTGGTGAATATTTAAGCCTAGAGTTTGATGACCATCTGAAAGAGTGTGGGATCCTATCCCAACTCACTCCTCCTGGAACACCCCAATAGAATGGTAATCTGAGAGAAGAAATCGAACCCTGTTAGACATGGTCCGATCCATGATGAGTCACGCCGATCTTTCAAACTCCTTTTGGGGACATGAACTATTGACAACAGCTTACACACTTAACCGTGTTCCATCCAAAAAGGTTGAGAAGACACCATATGAGATATGGAGTGGTAAGAAACCACATATGTCTTACATGAAGATTTGGGGTTGCGAAGTTTATGTGAAACGACAAATTTCAACTAAGCTTGAGCCCAAATCTGACAAATGCTTATTTATGGGGTATCCTAAAGAAACAAGAGGGTATTACTTCTACAATCCTTCTGAGGGCAAAGTGTTTGTCGCTCGAACTGGAGTTTTCCTAGAAAAGGATTTTATTTCCAAAGGAACCAGTGGGAGGAAAGTAGAGCTTGAAGAAATTCAAGAATCACAAATCATCGATACACCTATGGAAGAATTAGAGCAGGAAACACAAGTAGTTGTGGAAGAACAACCTGCTCAAGTAGAACAAAACTAGCGTAGGTCAAGCAGGATACGTCACCTACCTGAGAGATATGGATATCTCATAACAGATCAAGGTGATGTATTACTCATGGATCAAGATGAGCCTGTGACCTACCAAGAGGCCATAACTGGTCCCGAGTCTGAGAAGTGGCTAGAAGCCATGAAATCTGAAATGGATTCCATGTACACAAACCAAGTTTGGACCTTGGTAGAGCCTCCTATAGGAGTTAACCCTATATGATGCAAGTGGGTCTTCAAAAAGAAGACCGACATGGATGGTAAGGTACATACCTATAAGACAAGACTGTTTGCAAAAGGATATAAACAAATTCATGGGGTTGACTATGATGAAACCTTTTCACCAATTGCAATGCTTAAATCTGTTCGGATTTTACTTGCTATTGCTGCATATCATGATTATGAAATATGGCAGATGGATGTCAAAACTACTTTCCTTAATGGGAATCTTCTTGAGGATGTGTACATGACACAACCTGAAGGATTTGACATACCAGAAGAAGCCCAAAAGATCTGTAAGTTACAAAGATCAATCTATGGATTGAAGCAAGCTTCTAGAAGCTGGAATCTTCATTTTGATGAAATGATAAAACAATATGGATTCATCAAGAACGAAGATGAGCCTTGTGTCTACAAGAAGGTTAGTGGGAGCATGATCGTTTTCCTGGTATTATATGTAGATGACATATTACTCATTGGAAACGATGTCCCTACCCTGCAACAAATAAAGTCTTGGTTGGGGAAATGCTTTTCTATGAAGGACCTAGGTGAAGTAACCTATATATTAGGAATCAGAATCTATAGAGATAGATCACAAAAACTGCTTGGCCTAAGTCAGAGTACGTACATAGACAAAGTGTTGAGACGCTTTAATATGAATGATTCCAAGAAAGGATTCATACCTATGCAACATGGCATGTGTCTATCATGTATGCCATGTTATAGACAAAGTGCTGGGATCGCATGAATAAGATTCCATATGCATCTGCAATAGGATCTATCATGTATGCCATGTTATGTACTCGACCAGATGTCTCGTATGCTTTAAGTGCAATGAGTGGGTACCAATCTGATCCTGGTGATGCCCATTGGGTAGCCGTCAAGAATATCCTTAAGTACTTGAGAAGAACTAAGGAATTATTCTTGATATATGGAGGTCAGGAAGAGTTGGTTGTAATTGGATACACCGATGCTAGCTTCCAGACAGATAAGGATGACTTTAGATCGCAATCTGGTTATGTGTTTTGCTTGAACGGTGGCGCTGTGAGCTGGAAGAGTTCAAAGCAAGATACAATTGCTGATTCTACAACCGAGGCCGAGTATATTGCTGCCTCAAGTGCAGCAAAGGAAGTTGTTTGGATCAAAAAGTTCATTAGTGAATTTGGCATAGTCCCTAGCATTGTGGATCCCATTGGTCTCTATTGTGATAACAATGGCGCTATCGCACAAGCTAAGGAGCCTAGATCTCACCAACGATCCAAACACATACTTAGGCGTTATCACCTCATTCGAGAGATAATAGATAGAGGAGATGTGAAAATATGTAGAGTACCTACACTTGACAATATTGCTGACCCACCGACAAAGCCTCTTGCGCAGCAGAAGCATGACGGCCATACTAGATCTATGGGCATTAGGGTTATGCCTGATTGGCTCTAGTGCTAGTGGGAGATTGTTGGTGTAAGCCCTAGAGGCCAATACTTTTGGTACTTGTATCGAATTATTTATTAATAATAAAAGGATTTTTCTTTATTATGTTTGTTTAATAAAGTCCCTAGAATAGCTAGTCCGTTTAATGTATCAAGTATGACTTAATAATGAGATCACATTAAACATAAGGACACTATTCTTAAAGTATCCGTAGTCAAGCTTCATTTTGAAATGGGATAACATTAAAGCATGAAGACTATTATGTTTATAGATTGATGATCATATCTCATGGATCATGGATAAGGAGTTATCAAGTCTTAAGCATAGGTATGAATATTAAGAGTAATATTTATACCGGATTGATCCACTATGAGAATACTATATAGAATGTTATGCAAAGTGTCATAAGTTATTCTCATGGTGATAATGGTGTATACCACTCTTCGACCTGAAACCACTATGGACCCTAGATGTAGAGTCGAGTGCTTTATTGTTGATCAAACGTTGTCCGTAACTGGATGACCATAAAGACAGTTGATGGGTACCCCACGAAGCATGCTAAGGGACATGAGTGACCTAGATGGAATTTTCCCATCCTACGTAACGGGATAAATGTCTATGGGCCCAATATTGAACTGGACAAGGATGACACGGTCTATGCCTTGTGTTCAATATAGACATAAGGGCAAAAGGGTAATTATACACATAATTATTATCATAGAAGGATTTGTCAGATCACATGACATTTTCGTGTCTTGGGTAGTAGTGATGTGTTGCTAGATACCGCTCACTGTTTATTATATTGAATACGTGATTTAATATAATTGCCAACGCCGTGAAAACCTATAGGGTCACACACAAAGGACGGATTGATGAGAGATAGAGTAATTAAGGAATATTGTAATGTACGGTTTCCTTAAGTGAATTATAAAACATCGTAAGGTACGATGTACTTAAGTAGAATACGAAATATGGTAAGGTACCAAATACTTAAGTGATTTTGGCATATTATAAGATATGGGCCATATACACTTGAGTGGGCTTTTTAGCTTGCAGCCCACACAAGTGGTTCTATAAATAGAACCTTTGTGTAGAAGCATTGTCACTCTAGCCTGCAATTTCGTTTCTCTCTCTCTCTTTCTCTCTCTCTCTCTCACTCAAAGCCTTCATTCATAGCAGCTAGCACTGAGATTGAAGGAATCCGTTCGTGTGGACTGAGTAGAGGCGTTGTCATCGTTCAACGTTCGTGATCGCCACAAGAGGTAACGATTCTATCACTGATCATGCCCATTCGTAAGGATCACTAAATGGAGAAATTTTTAAATTCCGTTGCGCCTTGGATAGCCATTCTCCTTCAATACTTACTCCAATTTGATCAAAACATTATGGAGTAAAGCTTATGATGACTAGCTTTCCACCTCCTTCAGAACTACTAATGTACATTTCATCATCACCTCAACCACTTCTGCTTATGCAACTGACTGTGAAGTTGATGAATTCACTCCAGATGCTCATGTTTTGAAACAAGCTATGTATCCTCTTAAGGATATGTCTTCTCTATCAAAGATATCTAATATTTTTTCTCAAAAGGAGGTAGTTCAGAATCAACTTCTGATGTCAAACTACTCAAGAACTTAGATTTATTGAAATATGATGGAATATATCTCTTGCTTTTTCTCAATGCAGATATTGAAGATTTATCCTCTTCATGTTTTAAAAGTGAATGAAAGTTCATTCAATGTCTGGAAAATAATTTGATGGCTGACATTAGGAAAATACAAATTCTTCTAATTACCAGCCTCAGGATATGCCATTTATTTAAATTCGGTAGGCAACATGTCCTTAAGTTTCTCTATTTTTTTATATTTAGCTTAAGATTTATGTATTCATATTCTTAGGTAAATTTGATGTATTTTTAGCCGTTGATTGTATAACCAAAGATATTTTTATGGTTACATAAATGTATCAAATGAATCGAATGAAAAAGAAATATCAAGTTAAGAGTATTGTCTTTTGTTTTTTTCCTCTGAATTATGAACTTCTTAAATCAATTTACAATAAAGGAATTAACTAATGATTAAAGAATGTTATGCTAATTAAAAAGGGAAAAGAAATTCACTGAACTAAAGGAATGCTTATAAAAATATGTTTATAACATTAATCCTAATCATCCACTAGTCTACAATTGTAGAAAGTTTCTCCAATCTAAATCCAATTCCTCTTCATCTTCTGAATTAAAATGAAACACTTCTTGCAATCCTCTCTTGGTCTTATTCTTCTAATCCTCCTATGTAACTTCACTTCCCAAGGAAGAAAGATTGAACGAATACATTCAGAGGGTCTGACCTTCTGATATGAAGTTGCATAAGAGGCTAGAAAAATCTCTGAAACAATAGAAGCAGAAGTTTGTTTAGAAGTTATGTTCATATTAAAACAAATGTATGATTGACTAAATAAAGACTTATGTTATGGCCTGAACATGTGTGTTTATTACAAAATTTCTAAAGATCAAAACACCTTGAAGGTTTGAGTTTATGATCAATGAAAATCTAAAGGCCAAACACTAATTAAGCATGCCATACTAAATTATAATTACTCATTGGAAACTAAAACGATAGTGATTTACCATAAGAAGCAAAAAATTCCTTCTAGTCTCTTCGAAAGATCTTTTACTTGTTTTTAAAGTGTTTCTTCTGAAAATGTGTTAATTTTGTTTTTGTCTTCTCTTTCAGATTCTTAAACTTGTTTTAAATCGTATTTTGTCTCTAGAAAGTTTTTAAATCTTTTTTTGGTATCAAATTTGTCCTTAATTGTTTTTGGTGTCAACTTCTTTTAAAATTTTGTGTTTTTAAACTTAATTTTGTTTTTATTCTCTTTCTTTCATGAATCTTTTTGATAATGACAAAGGGGGAGAAAATTTATAGAGTATTTAAGAAGAAAATAAAACATCAGAACTTGAATAAAGCAGTTTATACCGAAACAACTTTTGATTTATAAGCTTTATGTTATTTTTATTTTGTTATAATTCATTCTATTGATCTTAAAAGACTAATTTTAATCTAAAAAAGACAAGGATTTAAGGAAAAGCTTAGAAACCTTACCTTAATTAATTGTCAATACTAAAGTAATAGCTTACAAACCTCAACCTAAGGTTTGTCAAACTCAGGGGGAGGTTATAAACCTCAGATTCTGATGTTAGACTTTGTTGATTAAAATTACAGGATTATATTAACACAAATAAGGAGTTGAGAAGAGCTTATAAATCTCATCTTAGTAGACTATCGGACCTAGGGGGAGCTTAGAAACCTCACCTTAATGGATTGTCTAACTTAGGGGGGGCTTACAAATCTCATCCTCTAATGCTATACCGTGTTAGTTAAATCATTAACCATTTTTATTAATTACATTTTTTTGTCATCATAAAAAATGGGGAGATTGTTAGAACAAAATTTGTTCAAGCTCCTAAAAGGTTTTGATGATAATAAAGTATTTAAAGAACAATAGGATTTACTAATGGTTATTCTAGTGTTCAAGATCAAAAGACATTAACCTTGATACAAGTCAAGTTAATCACTCAGAAGAACCATTAAAGGAAGCAAAGTTGTTATGAATTTGAAGTATCATAACCAAGCTTCAAAATTCTGATGAGTCTACTTAAGTCTTTCAGATCCTGAACCTAAGCTTACGTGAAATACAAATATCACCAAAGCTCTGAAGACTGGAAACATTTGAAGCAAGCAATCACTGTCACAAGGAATGACCCTGCAACTTCTGGACGTGCTTAATCAACACTTCTGAAGGATCAAATTCAATGAAATTTGTCTACATCAAGTTATCAACTCTGCAAGTGTTTATCTAGACAAGCTTAAAACCTGTGAACTCTAGACTCTGAAGTCTCATTCCAACCAGGTTCTGAAGATATATGTTGGAAAATATATTATTTCCGGTTTTATTATTGTCTTTAATACTGCCTTTATTTTTCTTTATTCTCCATTAAGGAGAAAATAAATTGTAATAATTGTATCTTCACTATATAAACCAACCTAAGGCTGGCGAATAAGATATAACAGCTTTTACCTATTTTTTTCAATATGGTATCAAGGGCACTGGGTGTGGGGTTATCGTAAAGCTTTCCTCAACCTATTTTTGTTGCGTTAGGGGTTACCATAAAGATTTCCTCGACATATTTTTGTTGGGTTAGGGGTTACCATAAAATTTTCCTCAACATATTTTTTTTGTTCGACCCAATTCACATACCCGTTTAGCCTCCTATAGCGAATGACAACAACAGGTGGCCTTCCCCATCATAGGCCTACATTGGATCCAACCATGGCGATCAACCACAACCTGAATCGGGCTTCGGCCACAGAAGCGGCAGTGGCCGCGGAAACGGTGTACATGAGGAACCGTCGATGGTCATAAACAATGACAGTAATGACGACAGCAATGGAAACAGGAACAACATTGTTTTTGGTGACTGTTATTCCAACATAGGCGGTAATGATCAAGAGGGTTCCTCATACTCACTCAAGGTCAATATCCCTAAAATGAATGGGAATAACTATAATAAATGGGCTCAAAATGTTCAATTGGTATTGGATAGCAAAGGAAAATTTGATTTTTTAACAGGAGCAGTAGCTGAACCAACAACAGGAGACCCTCGTTACAAACAATGGAAGTCGAAAAACTCCTTGATTATTGCATGGCTGGTAAGCTCTATGGAAACTGGAATAGGTAAGCCTTACATGTTTTTACCTTCCGCAAAGGATGTGTGGGAAGATGTTAAGGAAACATGCTCTGATATTCAAAACTCCTCTCGAATTTTAGGTTTAAAATCAAAGTTTTGGCATGCGAAACAAGGTGACAGGAGTGTAACTGCTTATTACAATAAACTGTTAACATTGTGGCAAGAGTTAGATATCTGTTATGATGATAATTGGAGGTGCACATAAGATAGTTTTTTTGTTTCTCAAGTGGCAAGAAAATGATCGTGTATTCATGTTTCTCGCTGGGCTTAATAAAGACCTTGATGAGGTAAGAGGTAGAGTTTTAGGAAAAGTACCATTGTTAACTCTTCGTGAAATGTTTGCAGAAATAAGAAGGGAAGAGGCATGACAAGGAATTATGATGGGCAAGACGCAATGAAATTTTGAATCTGAAGGCTCAGTTCTGGCTACTAGGAACCTTGACGAGGGAAGAAGGTCATACAAAGTTCCTTGGTGTGATCAGTGCAAACGCGAATGGCATACACGTGAAACTTGTTGGAAGTTCAAAGGAAAACCTCATAACTGGAAGAAGAAAAGTGGCCGTGCATTTCAGGCTAGTAATTCTGATCAAGGGCATCAACCTCCTCCGTCTTAGTTTCCACTCACTACGGAGCAACTAGACAGACTGTACAAACTCCTCGAGTCTCCAACCCCTTCTTGCTCCATAGCAACAAAAGGTAATTCTGCATTTCTTAGTGTCAGTCCCAATCATACTTGGATAGTAGATTTAGGAGCCTCCGATCACATAACAGGTGAATCTACTTTTTTCTCTTCATATAGTCCATGTGCAGGTAATCAAAAAATAAAAATTGCAGATGGCTCTTTTTCAACCATTGCAGGTAAAGGGTCAGTTGTGTTGTCTCAAATGTTAACTCTTAAAAATGTCCTTCATGTTCCAAATTTATCTTGTAACTTAATATCCGTGAGTAAATTAGCCCAAGATATAAATTGTCAAACTATTTTTTTCCGATCTCACTGTGTCTTTCAGGATTTGAACTCGAGGAAGATGATTGGCAGTGCTAAGGAGAGTGGAGGACTCTACTACCTTGACATTGGATCTGCATCACAACTACCTTCAAAAACAATAAGTTCCTGCTTTGAGTCTTTTTGTGTTTTGAATAATAAAGATGACAACATTATGGTATGACATTTAAGATTAGGTCATCCTAGTTTTCGTTACTTAAAACACTTGTTTTCTAAGATATTTCATAATAAAAACTTTTCTTCGTTTAAATATGAAGCATGTGAATCTTCAAAGCATCATCGTTCCTAGTTTTCAATACAGCCTTATAAACCATCAAAACCTTTTTCTATTATACACAATGATGTTTAGGGCCCTAACCGTACAAGTACACTCTCTCTCAAAAAATGGTTTATCACATTTATAGATGACCATACAAGAGTATGTTGGGTGTACTTGTTAAAGGGGAAATCAGATGTTTGTCAGGCTGTAAAGAATTTTATTTTAATGGTGCAGAACCAATTTCAAACAAATATCCAAATCTTTAGAAGTGATAATGGAAAAGAATATTTTAACACTATCCTGGGTGATTTTTTTCTAAAAAATGGGATTGTACGTCAAAGTTCATGTCCTAATACTCCTCAACAAAATGGAGTGGCCGAAAGAAAAAATAGACATTTACTAGAGGTTGCTAGAGCTCTACTTTTTTCAAATAAAGTACCAAATTATTTGTGGGGCGAAGCTGTTTTAACAACTGCGTATTTAATTAACAGAATGCCCTCCAAAATTCTCAAATTTTAAACTCCTATTAACGTCTTCAAAGAATGTTTTCCTAGTACTCACTCATGTTTTAACTGATTTGACTTTAAAAATCTTTGGTTGCACAACCTTTGTTCATGATCATAAAAATGTTGGAAAACTTGAGCCACGTGCTATAAAATGTGTCTTTGTTGGATACTCCCCAACCCAAAAAGGATATAAATGTTTTGATCCAAAAAATAAGAAAATGTTTGTCACTGTGGATGTTACATTCTTTGAAAATAAACCTTTTTTTGATGACACTCATCTTCAAAGGGGGAGATAAACGAAGACTCGTTTCAAATTGAGGACATGAGTTTTTTAAATAACTTATCTTTACCAATATCAAAAAATTCTAAAATTTTTACACCTGCACCTATAGAAAATGGCCACAATTCTTTATCTGATCCTACTCCTTTCATGAGTAAGGAACCTTGTGAATCTGAGCCTACATTTTCTCTTGTAGAAAACAATGAGAATCATGAAAATGATGATAATGATGATCTAATTGAAATGTCACAAAATAATGAGTCACTTCAATAAAACAAATTTGAATTAGGAAGCAGGACTTGGAAAGGAAAGGTTTTTGTGAAAAGTACCATAACGGAAAGGACAAGTCCACATCTCAACACTGCCAGGAATCCGAACCGGGGAATGATCAATTTCCTAACAAAAGAAAAGGTAAGTCTATCTCTGTTTTTTAGAGTCGTATTTTGTATCCTGATATAGATGATCTTGTTGCCATTAGAAAACCTGTCAGATCTTGCACTAAACATCCCATGTCCAATTTTATATCATATTCAAATTTGTCTTCATCTATGTATGCCTTCACTTCAAAATTGTCTAGTGTAGAAATTCCAAAAAGTGTACAGGTTGCTCTAGAAATTCCAAAGTGGATGGAAGTTGTACTTGAGAAGATGAAAGCTCTAGAAAAGAACAAAACTTAGAGTGTTACATCACTACCAGATGGAAAGAAGACAGTTGGATGCAAATGGGTGTTTACTGTGAAGTATAATTCAGATGGATCAATTGAAAGGTACAAGGTTCGCTTGGTGGCTAAAGGATTTACTCAGACCTATGGTATAGATTACTCAGAGACATTTGCTCCTGTTGCAAAATTGAACACTGTCAGGATTCTTTTGTCTCTTGCTGCTAACATGGATTGGCCTTTGCATTAGTTAGATGTTAAGAATGCCTTTCTTAATGGCGATCTAGAAGAAGAAATATATATGTACATTCCTTCTGGCTTTGAAAACAAATTTGGATCAAATGTGTGCAAACTAAATAAGTCTTTGTATGGATTAAAGCAGTCCCCTAGAGCTTGGTTTGAAAAATTCACTCAGTCCATGAAGAAACAAGGGTACATCCAAGGACAGGCCGACCACACCTTGTTCACAAAATTCTCCCACAATGGGAAAGTTGCTGTCCTGATTGTTTATGTTGATGATATTGACCTTACTGGGGAAGATACAGTGGAAATGGCAAGAGTAAAAGAGAAATTGGCAGTAGACTTTGAAATCAAGGATATGGGATTCATGAGATATTTTCTAGGTATGGAGGTTGCTCGGTAAAAAAATGGTATTGTGAATTCACAATAGAAATACATTATAAACTTGTTGAAAGAAACAAGAATGAGTGGATGTCGTCCTACAGATACCCCTATGGATCCTAATGCTAAACATTGGGGAGAAGGTAATGTTTCTGTTGATACTGGGAGATACCAGAGATTGGTTGGGAAACTGATTTATTTGTCACACACCCGACCTGGTATTGCTTTCTCAGTTAGTGTAGTGAGTCAGTTTATGCATTGTCCTTTCGAGGAACATCTTAAGGTAGTCTATAGGATACTGAGATATTTGAAGGGAAATCCTAGAAAAAGATTATTTTTTAAGAAGACTAGTGAAAAAAATGTGTCTATCTTCACCGATGCCGATTGGGCAGGTTCAGTCACAAATAGAAGATCAACCTCTGGATATTGTACCTATGTTTGAGGTAATCTCGTGACATGGAGGAGCAAGAAACAAGGAGTTGTAGCAAGAAGTAGTGTAGAGGCCGAGTTTAGAGCTATGTCTCAAGGTATTTATGAAGGATTATGGATCCTTAAAGTCCTAGAAGAACTTAAGATGAAAATTGAGCTTCCATTGAAACTGTACTCTGACAGTAAAGCTGCTATTAGCATAGCTCAAAATCCAGTTCAACATGACAGAACCAAGCATATCGAGATTGATCGACACTTCATAAAGGAGAAGTTAGATGTGGGAATCATATGTCTACCCTTTGTGACTTCAAGTCAACAAACTGCAGATATCCTGACCAAAAGTTTGGCAAGGCCTATTTTGAGTATTTGATAGACAAGTTGGGCATGATAGATATCTATGCACCAACTTGAGGGGGGTGTTGGAAAATATATTATTTCCGGTTTTATTATTGTCTTTAATACTACCTTTATTTTTCTTTATTCTCCATTAAGGAGAAAATAAATTGTAATAATTGTATCTTCACTATATAAACCAACCTAAGGCTGACGAATAAGATATAACAAATTTTACAAGTTTTTTCCAATATATACTTCAACTTCTGATCAAGCTTTAACTAATCCTATAAAAAGCCCCTGAATTAAGAAGTTAAGTATAAGGATAGCAGCGACTCTGAACAAGCTTAAATAAATGTCTACAAGAAGATTTAAAGTATGAAGTTATCCAAAGAAGATCACGTTACAATGATATAATACTTTATGTCTAATCAACATTAAGTTATATTGTCAGAATCTTATGTCTCCAACTGCTTTAAACTCTACTCTCTTCTCATAATGTCGACATGCTAGCTAAGTTTTGACTCACTCTATTATATAACGGCTAAAGACCTTCAACGACTACTTGTACCTTTGGTAGTTTCAATATTCAAAAGATATATTATTAGAGTCTATTTATTGATTAAGATTGAAAACATTCAAATTGCTGTTATAACCAAGATGAATGTGAGTTGAAGAATATGTGACTGTGTTCAGAAAGATATGATACCAATTCACAATACTGGTTGAGAGATAGAGATAATGTTTTATTTAGAAAACATAGATCTAAGAAGCACACACTAAATAGAAAATATAACCACAAGGGTTAATTGCGTGAGAGTAGAGCAAAATGATCAAGGAAGATCATCAGAATAGAAAGGCACAACAAGAGAAATTTTATTCAAGGAGAGAAGAAGAATGACCGCTTCATTCTTCCACACTCAGGAGTAAACAACTCACATTCTTCTCAACAGTGTAAGCCTTTGTGTACCTTCTTATCCAAGAAGCACTCAGATGAACGCAAGATTAATACCAAACTCTTTGATTAATAGATTCTGAAGAGTCTAGCTACTGTGCTCATAGTAAAGTCTTAATCGAATTAGTTAGGAAAATAAGTCTCTTTCTATGTGATTGAGAAGAACTCCTTAACATGAGCTTAAGGTAGGAAAGTCTTGAACAAGTTATTTAGGCAATGAAGTTTCATGCTTTCAGGCAGAGCAGGAAGTCTCGAGCTGGGTGCTTAAGCAATGAAGTCTCTCGAGCTAGCTGTTTGAGAATTGAAGTCTCATGCTTGCGGGAAGAGCAGGAATTCCTTAACATGAGCTTAAGGAAAGGAAGTTTTAAACAAGGTGTTTAAGCAAGGAAGTCTTAATCAAGTATGATTGAGCAAAAATTCTTGAGTTGTTGGCTTAAGCAATTGTAATAAGTCTTATTATAGTTAAAAGCTCTTGTGTTGTAAGGGGACTAGACTACTCTCTATTTGGGAGGAACTAAGGTATATTGTGTGTCTATTTATTTACTTCTGTATTTCTATTCCGCTGTGCAAACGATCTCTAAAGTCAGACTCATTTCTGATTCAGCCTCTTACTCGTATCAGAATCTGAGCATGAAACCTTAGGTTCTGAAATGGAGTTGAAGAAAAGGAATTAAACTTCTCACCACTGATACGTACTCTGGTATCAGACTCTGAACGTGGTTCAGAATCTGATGATCCAAAATCAGAAGTGAAAAGAGTTTTTTGGCATACACAATTCAACCCCCTTCTCATGTATATTTTTCTTCTTCAGATAATGCGGACTAGAAACTGCATATTGGCTCCAAAAATTAGTGTGATCCCTGATCTCTATATCACTAGGGTCCCAACCATGTATCACCCTAAAAATGTTAGCAAAATAGTGAGTCTGCCGTGCATTTTGAGCCGATATGGCAATATCCGGATCACCATGAGCCATGATATAAGAAGAAAGACAAACATCTGAACCCCTCATGTCAAGGTTACCAGAGTTCATCTCTTCATCTTTTTCAAAAGATATGTTAATACTTCCCTTAATAGAGGTGATAAGGGTCACTTTCTATAGAACCCTCGCCACACCCATAACCATCGCTAATTAGAAAAAAAGATTGGAGTTGGGTCGATTAACCTCTAAAGGGTCAATATTCAAAGCATATGGTTTTTCAAATATTATAGAAGATGAAGAACCCTCGCCATCAAGTTTGTTCATCATGTTCACAGACGTATTTTCTAAATTGGCCATAGCAAAGACTACAAAATAAAGCAGTAAAATGTAAGGAAATGGGCTAGAAATGGTACATGGATAAAGAGGCGAAGTCATGATGAAACCGTTAAAAGCAAGTGAAACTCGAAAATGGAGGTGAATCGGAAAACACAAAAAACCATGATAAAAGAGGAAGATGGAAAAACCAGAAGTCACCGAGGCTCAGAGAAGAAGGAAATGGTTTTGTGAGAAGAAAATAAGTCTCTGTTGTAAGAAGGAGCATAAATCCTTTAAAAAGGAAAAATAATCTTAATGTAGAAGAGCAAGAGAGATAAATCAACATACCAAAATGAAAGAAAATGGGAAGGTGAAAAAAAATGGTAAGGTCTTGCCTCGAAAACATAACGTCACTTGATTGCACTTGAACATCCTAGGGAAAAACGTCATGCCCTAACTTATGAACCTAGGGCCACGCTTAAGGAAATTCTGTGAAACGTCTCAATGTTGAGATTGCCATTTAATGCGCCTTTTCCCCGAAACTCTTCCACTACTCCACATAAGGATTCCGACATAGAGAGTTCGACTCAGTCTCTTGAAAGTCTTCCTGTATGCCATGCCACAACAAGCATTCAAGACAATTACTCTGCACTGATGAAATACCCAATGCAAAATAGGTCAATTACCGTCCATCACATATAAGTCGTCAGCACATGTATAGTCTAAGATATGATTCTAATTATAATTTACTTTATCCCCTTTTCACACTCACTAATTTGGGCGTTCGAGTGCTAACTTTACATATCTACAATCATGCAAATGCAATAAAGATTTGCATAACCACATCATAAATCTACATCAATAATTTTGATTCTGAATAAAACAAAAATATTAAAAATAAATAAGTTTGTTTAATCATTAACATTAACACAACTAATAAATTTATGCCCAATTAAACTGAGACACATACATTGAGGAATGAGTAATATTTTTTTCGTTGACCCGTAGTCATCACTAATGTCATGTAGTAAAAGTAATCATAAATAGTATATACTTTTCTCATTTATGTAATTAGTAGGAGAGTAAGTGGCAATTATTATAGTACTACATCCTTACCAAAGTTGAAGTTATTTTAATAATTTTACAAATTATAAATATAATTTATTTTATATGAAAAGTACATTTTTTTATAAAATTATATTTTATTGAAATAAGAAACATAAATTAAAAAAATTGAAAGAAAAAAGAAAAAAAATACTTAAAAAACAATTAAAAAAATAACATTAATAATTAAAACGGACTAAATAATGTTATTTTTTTTGTCAATAGACCAGCCGATACTTTATTTTTAATAGTGGATAAATAAAATGTTGCAAATTCAAACTTTTATAATTGATTATGATTGCACAACTATCAATTGAGGAGACTTTAAACATTGTATTCTTTTTTAGTAGTCATTTTTAAGAAGAATTTATTTTATATATATATATATATATATATATATATATATATATATATATATATATATATATATATATATATATATATATATATATAAAGGAATATGCACTAAGAATGTGTAAAATATATTTATAATGTCAACTAATTAGAGATATGTATCTCGTCAAATCATATTTTTATTTTTAAAATAATAATATAACAGAAAATGTAAATATTTTGACTGAATATATGTGTAATATTCTTTTATATTGTCTGTATATCATCTTTAAATTCTATAATTTACGTAATCAATTAATCATAAACGTTGAATGTTAGAAATAATTAAATTTTAATTTTAATAAATATAAAATAATACAAATATGTGATGATAATAAATTGATAATAATAAATTAACAGTATAATTTTTTTATATTAATAGTGCATGCAATTAATCTTTTTATATATTATATTATCTTTGTTGTTACACCAAAATAAAATAATTTGACTGAGGATAATTTATTTGAAATTCTAAATTTGAACTTGAGTGACCATAAGTTTTTCCTCAATAAATATTTAATTAAGTAGATTGACCACTAAATCAATAACAAAAAATATATAATATTGTGGATACGCCGCTGATACTTGTTGTTTGTTTAGGGTGGCAACATAACGAATAGGGATGACAATTTGACCCATTCCTAATGGGCACCCGCAAATTTACCCACAATGAGTAGGATAAAAACCCGTAAAAATAGGTATAGGTATGAGCTCGGATAATTACCCACAAAAATAAGCGGGTATGAGCACCTTGGTACCCACTCCGTCTCATATCCGCACACTATATATTTATGTATTTTTATTTATATTATATATTTTAATTTATATTATTATATAAAAATGTATGTCTATCAATTAGAAAACGTATATCAATGTTAAACCATTACGTATTTAATATAAGTGTTTGTTTATTTTAACAATAAATTGTTTGAATTTTTTTTAATATTTTAAAAAAATTAAAATTATATGATATTTTATAATTGATCTATTTATTTTTAATAGGAATGCGGGTCACGAGTATGGGTATAGGCACTTACATACCCATAAGACACGGGTACGAGTGCTAATTTTGACACCCAAGCGGGTATGGGCTAGGGCACATGGGTATTTTCAAATCACAAATATGATGATGAGTACTATAGTATCCTGCCCAATCCCTACCCATTGTCATCCCTAATAACGAAAAAATTTTAATTTTAAAATTCAGTACAATATTACTTATTACTTTATCAATAATAGCAGCAACTATTTATTTAAGAGATAAATATAGGTAATAAATTAATAAATAATAAATGATATTAAAGGATAAATACATACTGCATTAAAGTTACAATATTTATGAGTTATCTTAGTAAGTAAATTTAAAGAAAAAATAAAAAATAAATAGGCGGAGCATTTTTAGAATTTTTTACTCAAATACCCTACATTTATAAAAAAATTCCCAAAATAATGTAGTTTTCAAACAAATTCTCAATCTATCCCAGTTTAAAAAAACACTTAAGGCATAGGCGCTAGACCAATTGGTGCATACCCTTAATTTTTAAAAGGGGGTGCCAATTGAATTGGCTACAAAACATGGTACTGTCAATCCAATTGACGCCCATGTGTATAAAGTGAGAGGAGGCGCCAATTGGTCTATCGCCTAGTGTAATGTGTAATTTTTTTTATACATAGAGGTGTTGTGTGGTTCATTTTTCCACATCTCATTTCGTCATATTGTAAATATGTTTGGTGTTCATCGCTGCTATGGAAAAGTGATTTATTCGAGAGACAAGCCTCCGATGTTGATGCTCTTCTGGAACATCTGTAGTTTCGATCAACTGAAGAGGGAGTTGTGGAAAAATATCATAAGGGAAAAAATTAGAAGTATTGAGAGACTCGATAGTATATTTGGTTGGGTGCGAGTAAAAACTGATAAGGATGCTAGGAAAATGATGTTTGAACTAGATGACATCAGTTTGATTGTTGTAATCAGTTAGAAATGTTGTTTTTAAATATTATGGTTAAATATTTTCATATGTATTCGATGTTTGTTTTTTGTGCTGTTTATTTAGACTTGTTCTGTTTTAAGTATGCTTATGTTGTAGTGATGTTTGTTGTTAACCTTGTTGTAACAAAAAGTTAATGATATATAAAAATCCAAGGTTACAAAAACTGAAAGGAGGTACTAAATTATGATGCAGATGTTGCTCCTAGATTGAGACATTTGTTGTGTCCGGGTTGACGACATATACTACATAATCTTATCATTTTATCAGTCGTATCCATTTCTGTTCTAATACACATGCTGTTTGACCGTTCTTTTTCCTTTCTTTGCATCTTATCGTTGTGCCAAACTATGTCACCTTCATATGGAGGCCAATATTCCTCCATTGGTAGCACTGAGAATCTTTTGTTATACACATTATTGATAGTAATGACCTTGTAAACATCATATAGATGGATGTAAGTGTCCTGACGAGTATGTGTGCATACCGCAATGATATATGAGCAAGGAATACAAAAGGCCTGGAACTTTCCACAGTCGCACCAACTTCTGTTTAGTTTGACAACATAGGATAAATTTGGCCTCCCCTCATTATGGTTCATTGTTTCCTGTACACTGAAATTTTGCCTATGATGGTCAAAGACTGTAACCGCGTGTGTGCTAGCTTTGATACTTTCCTCTTTCATCACTTTCATACAACATTCACTGAATATTTGACCTAACAGTAACACTACACCCCATCTTTCACGTCTGGTTGCGAAGGTAGATACCAACCTAAAATAGGTTGTTATGACCAATGCGGTTATTTGTAGATTTCTAATGCCTTTAAATATGGCGTTCATGCATTCCACAAGGTTTGTTGTCATGTGGCCCCATCGACAACCTCTGTCAAATGCCCCTGTCCACTGCTCTACTGGTATGTTATCCACCCACCTTCCTCTATCTGCATTAGACAATCTAATTTCGTCACGATAATGTTGAAATGACAGCTGAGTTAGAGCATACCCTGCATTCACCACTTATTTATGAAGGTTCTTGTCTTTGATTGCAAAACGCATGAAGTTTTATGTGATATGTCTAATGCAATAGACATGGGTAGAAGGAGGAAGAAACCCCAACCACCAGCAGTTTCACCTTCAACCTGAGCAAAGGAAATGGGAAAGACATTATTGTTTCCGTCTTGGGCAACAACCATAAGCAAAGTATCCTTGTATTTGTTGTATAGCCATGTTCCATCAATTTGAATAATAGGTTTGTAGAATGCAAAACCTTTGATGCATGGTTGAAACGACCAAAAGAGGTGGTGAGAGATTCTATTTCCAGCAACACAAGATCTGTCTGGCGTAAATGCTGACAATGTCTCCATAATTGCAATAGTTCCTGGTGCGTATGTTTTAAGTGCCCATAAAAACCGTGCCAATTCTTTGTATGAATCCTCCTAGTTGCCGAATACCCGTTCAACAATCTTTGTCCTTGCAATCCACGCTTTCTTGTAACATGGAGTATAATTATATCTTGTGACGATATGAAATATTATTATACTCACCTTCACTGATGAGTCTTTGTTAACAAGCGGAAAAATGTCTTGACATATCAATGCATCGCTTAATTTATGGTGATCTTGTACAACATTGGTGGCAACACAACTATGAGGTGGGTCTATAGAAGCTATCTCCCAAGAGTCACTTATCTTCTTGTGAGACGCATCCAACAAAAACATGCAAAGGATGTTACAATATTTGATGATATACCTTCTCGAATCAGTGTGTTTCACGGTGAAATCAATAGAGTTATTCATGTGAAATTTTTTGATAGCTCGCGCACATTCTTCTTTAGTGCGGAACTGTTGGTGTAAGCCCTAGAGGCCAATACTTTTGGTACTTGTATCGAATTATTTATTAATAATAAAAGGCTTTGTCTTTATTACGTTTGTTTAATAAAGTCCCTAGAATAGCTAGTCTGTTTAATGTATCAAGTATGACTTAATCATGAGATCACATTAAACATAAGGACAATATTCTTAAAGTATCCGTAGTCGAGCTTTAGTGTGAAGTGGGATAACATTAAAGCATTAAGACTATTATGTTTGTAGACTGATGATCACATCTCATGGATCATGGATAAAGAGTTATCAAGTCTTAAACATAGGTATGAATATTAGGAGTAATATTTATACCGGATTGACCCGCTATGAGAATACTATATAGAAAGTTATGCAAAGTGTCATAAGTTATTCTCATGGTGATAATGGTGTATACCACTCTTCGACCTGAAACCACTATGGACCCTAGATGTAGAGTCGAGTGCTTTATTGTTGATCCAACGTTGTTCGTAACTGGATAACCATATAGACAGTTGATGGGTACTCCACGAAGCATGCTAAGGGACATGGGTGACCTAGATGGAATTTGCCCATCCTGCGTAACAGGATAAATGTCTATGGGCCCAATATTGAACTGGACAAGGATGACACGGTCTATGCCTTGTGTTCAATATAGACATAAGGGCAATAGGGTAATTATACACATAAGTATTATCACAGAAGGAATTGTCAGATCACTTGACATTTTCGTGTCTTGGGTAGCAGTGATGTGTTGCTAGATACCGCTCACTGTTTATTATGTTAAATACATGATTTAATATAATTGCCAATGCCGCGAAAACCGACAGGGTCACACACAAAGGACGGATTGATGAGAGATAGAGTAGATAAGGAATACCGTAAGGTATGGTGCCCTTAAGTGAATTATAGAACATCGTAAGGTACGGTGTACTTGAGTAGAATACGAAATATGGTAAGGTACCATGGGCTTAAGTGATTTTGGGCATATTATGAGATATGGGCCAAAATACACTTAAGTGGGCTTTTAGCTTGAAGCCCACACAAGTGGTTCTATAAATAGAACCCTTGTGCAGAAGCATTCATAGCGGTTGCATTATTTTCGTTTTCTCTCACTCTCTCTCTCTAACTCAAAGCCTTCATTCGTACCAGCTAGCACTAAGATTGAAGGAACCCGTTCGTGTGGACTGAGTAGAGACGTTGTCATCGTTCAACGTTCGTGATCGCTTCGTGGATCTGCATCAAAGGTTTTGATCGTCACAAGAGATCTGCACCAAAGGTTTCAATCGTCACAAGAGGTAAATATTCTATCACTGATCATGACCATTTGTAAGGATCTCTAAAGGAGAAAAATTTTAATTTCCGCTGCGTTTTGGACCGCAATTCTCCTTCAGTGGTATCAGAGCCACTTATGAAACCATGACTCGGATAGCTGTTTAATTTCTGTATTAATATGATTAAAAGACAGAAAGAATCAATTAATTAAACGGGTAATTAAATTTGGCATCATGAGTGTACGAGTTGGATGATTGATGTTGACTATGCTTCGGTACCGACATTAGTATGGTGAAGCAGCGATGCATCGATCGTCCATAGGTTACGCAATTGAGACCGATCAGCTTATATATGATATAAGTAGTCCTAATGCAAAGTACAGTATATGTGATATACTGTTTCTGTTTCGTTCATTCAAACACTAAGTGGTTGTTTTCCTTTGAGCGATCAATGGTCATTTGCTTCGGAATCCGACATTAGTATGGTGAAGCGATGACCTGTTGATCAATCATACTGAATCAATAATCGAGGTGTGTTTGACGGTCTGAAATTGGCGCATTAGGGTTGGTGACGGCGCAAGGGTTGTGCCGTCAAGGAGTTGTGAATTTAGGGTTTTTGGAACAGGTCTGTAGACTGTTTCAAAGTTCTGTTATTTTGGATGCGTAACGGTCGTACCAAGACGCGTGACGTTCGCAACAGACCCATGACGGTCGTAACAAGGACGTGACGGTCGTCACGTGCTTTGTGACGGTCGTCACACTCACAGATCCAAAATTGTAGGCATTTCTGTTTTGGCCCCGTGACGGTCGTAACATATGCCTGTGACGGTCGTAACATGCTTGTGACCAGTGACGGTCGTAACATGCTTGTGACGGTCATCACACTCACATGGTCAGAATTCTTGGGGTTTCTGTTTTGTGACTACGCAAGGGTTGTGTTCATGCAAAACAATGTCCATTTCAAATAATAATTAACAATGACCGGGCAGGTGAACCCCCGGCTAACTCCGCGTAGTGTGATCGGTCGCCGAAATTTAATTTTGTTTTAATTAATTAAAGGAATTAAAATTAATAATAATAATAATGTGTTTATTATTATTGCCTTGTGGTGATCAGTTATGGCCTTAGTTGTCCTTTATTTTGTTTTGGGTTTTAAATACGACCTGCGTGTCGTGCCTCTCCTTTTAATCTCTTAATGTAACTTCTTTTCTCATCTCAATCCCTCGTATGTAAAACGAGTTTCTTCTGTAATGTAATGAAGATAGAAAAGAAGACAATGTCATGAAGAAAGAGAGGAATTCAATATCAAAGGAGGACAACCTTGAAGATCTTGCTTGGAGAAGCTTAGAGAAGAATTCAATATCAAAGGAGGACAACCTTGAAGATCTTGCTTGGAGAAGCTTAGATCGTTATTAGGTTAACTTAGGTTCTCTCATTGGCTTGGGAGAATAATTGCGCTAGGGGCCATAACTGTTTCATTATGTATGTTGATGCATGTGTATGTATGTTGATGCATGTGAATATATGTTGATGCATGTGAGAGACGATTTATATGATAAATAAGCCGGTGAGATCATGACAATTACAATTCCCTCAAATTAAATATTAAGTTTATGCTTTCCAAGTTTTAGCACTCATCAAGACTAGTATCGGATAATGTAGGTTTCGCCTACGCGAGGTGCATGTTCTATATTAGTAAGGTGCGATGGGATAATTGTAATATCCAATTGCTAAAACAATGGGTCAAACTTAACTAAATAAATATATAATAAGATTATATATGTTTAGAATAATTAACAATGACCGGGCAGCGGAACCCCCGGCTAACTCTGCGTAGTGTGATCGGTCGCCGAAATTTAATTTTGTTTTAATTAATTAAAGGAATTAAAATTAATAATAATAATAATGTGTTAATTATTATTGCCTTGTGGTGATCAGTTATGGCCTTAGTTGTCCTTTATTTTGTTTTGGGTTTTAAATACGACCTGCGTGTCGTGCCTCTCCTTTTAATCTCTTAATGTAACTTCTTTTCTCATCTCAATCCCTCGTATGTAAAACGAGTTTCTTCTGTAATGTAATGAAGATAGAAAAGAAGACAATGTCATGAAGAAAGAGAGGAATTCAATATCAAAGGAGGACAACCTTGAAGATCTTGCTTGGAGAAGCTTAGAGAAGAATTCAATATCAAAGGAGGACAACCTTGAAGATCTTGCTTGGAGAAGCTTAGATCGTTATTAGGTTAACTTAGGTTCTCTCATTGGCTTGGGAGAATAATTGCGCTAGGTGCCATAACTGTTTCATTATGTATGTTGATGCATGTGTATGTATGTTGATGCATGTGAATATATGTTGATGCATGTGAGAGACGATTTATATGATAAATAAGCCGGTGAGATCATGACAATTACAATTCCCTCAAATTAAATATTAAGTTTATGCTTTCCAAGTTTTAGCACTCATCAAGACTAGTATCGGATAATGTAGGTTTCGCCTACGCGAGGTGCATGTTCTATATTAGTAAGGTGTGATGGGATAATTGTAATATCCAATTGCTAAAACAATGGGTCAAACTTAACTAAATAAATATATAATAAGATTATATATGTTTAGAAGCAAGAGTTGGGAATGATCCATATGATGGATTGGAATAAGGAGTTATTCACCCAACTGAAATTTTCGAGAGTTGTATGAGATACAATTGGAAGGAGTTCCTACCTAAATAACCTAGTTTTGTGTAATCCGCCTACGCGGACTTAGAACGAAGTGAAATATGGATCTCGACCCACTAGAAAATCTTCCAACGGGATTTTCCGAATCAAATGATGAGGGTCATTTGTTTTGAGTAAAATAGTGGGAGCATATTTAATTAAAGGCCTAATTAAATATGTCAATGATACTTATATTTTCATTAATTCTTATGTAGATTACCATGACAACAAACACCTCTAACAACATCTTGCGATCAATCCTTGACAAGGAAAAATTGTCTGGGACAAATTTCCTGGATTGACACCGAAACCTGAGGATTGTCCTCAAACATGATAAAAAGCTGTATGTCTTGGAGACTCCTGTTCCTGAAGAGGAACCTCCTAGTTCTGCACCTAAGGCAGAAAGAGATGCTTATAAGAAGCATGTCGATGATGCCAATGAAACTGCTTGTCTCATGCTAGCTACCATGAACTCAGAATTGCAAAAGCAACATGAGAACATGTCAGCGTTCGATATGATCGAACACCTGAAGTTGCTCTATCAAGAGCAAGCAAGGCATGAGAGGTTTGAAGTTTCAAAAGCCCTTTTTTAAAGTAAGTTACCTGAGGGAGCCCCTGTAAGTCCCCACGTGCTCAAGATGATTGGGTATGTGGAAAACCTTGAAAGGTTGGGTTTTCCCCTCGGAAAGGAACTTGCGACTGATTTGATCTTGCAATCGTTGCCAGACAGATTCAGTCAATTTGTCCTAAATTTCAATATGAATGATATGGATAAATCTCTTCCTGAACTGCTAGGCATGTTGAGAACAGCTGAGTAGAATCTGAAGACAAAAGGGAAGTCCATTCTGATGATCGGAAATGGAAAGAGACAGAACAAAAGGCCCACCAAGCAGGGTGATAAAGGGAAAGGCAAGGAAGTTGCCAAACCCAGACCCACTGTTGCTGCTTTGAAGCCTAGAGGAGGCATAGCAAAGGCAGGCACCTGCTTCCATTGCGGTAAGACCGGACACTGGAAGAGAAACTGCCCAAAGTACCTGGAAGATACGAAGAATGGAGTAGAGACTTCAACTTCAGGTATTTTTGTTATTGAAATAAATTTATCTACTTCTGCATCATGGGTATTAGATACTGGATGTGGTTCTCACATTTGTACAAATGTGCAGGGGCTAAAAAGAAGTAGAGATTTGGAAAAAGGTGAAGTTGACCTACGAGTTGGCAATGGAGCAAAGGTTGCTGCTTTAGCCGTAGGAACTTATGTATTAACTTTACCTAGTGGTTTAATAATTCAGTTAGAGAACTGTTATTATGTACCTGCAATTAGCAGGAATATTATTTCCATTTCTTGTTTGGACAAGTTTGGTTTTTCATTTATAATAAAGAACAATTGTTGCTCAATTTATTTGAATGATATATTCTATGCTACTGCACAAATGAGCAATGGACTGTATGTCCTTGATCTCGAAATGCCTATATATAACATTAATACTAAAAGGATGAAACCTAACGAGTTAAATCCAACTTACCTTTGGCATTGTCGATTAGGCCACATAAATGAGAAACGCATTTCCAAACTCCATAAAGATGGACTCTTGGACTCTTTTGATTATGAATCATATGAGACATGCAGATCTTGTTTAATTGGAAAGATGACAAAGTCTCCATTCACAGGAAAAGGTGAAAGAGCGAATGATCTTTTGGGCCTAATACATACTGATGTATGTGGACCACTGAACATACCAGCCAGAGGAGGTTTTCAATACTTCATCACATTCACTGATGATTTCAGTAGATATGGTTATGTGTATTTAATGAAACACAAATCAGAGTCCTTTGAAAAGTTCAAGGAATTCAAGAATGAAGTACAAAACCTACTAGGTAAGAATATTAAAACTCTTCGATCAGATCGAGGTGGTGAGTATTTAAGCCTAGAGTTTGATGACCATCTGAAAGAGTGTGGGATCCTATCCCAACTCACTCCTCCTGGAACACCCCAATGGAATGGTGTATCTGAGAGAAGAAATCGAACCCTGTTAGACATGGTCCGATCCATGATGAGTCACGCCGATCTTCCAAACTCCTTTTGGGGACATGCACTATTGACAGCAGCTTACACACTTAACCGTGTTCCATCCAAAAAGGTTGAGAAGACACCATATGAGATATGGAGTGGTAAGAAACCACATATGTCTTACATGAAGATTTGGGGTTGCGAGGTTTATGTGAAACGACAAATTTCAACTAAGATTGAGCCCAAATCTGACAAATGCTTATTTGTGGGGTATCCTAAAGAAACAAAAGGGTATTACTTCTACAATCCTTCTGAGGGCAAAGTGTTTGTCGCTCGAACTGGAGTTTTCCTAGAAAAGGATTTTATTTCCAAAGGAACCAGTGGGAGGAAAGTAGAGCTTGAAGAAATTCAAGAACCATAAAGCATAGATACACCTATGGAGGAATTAGAGCAGGAAACACAAGAAGTTGTGGAAGAGCAACCTGCTCAAGTAGAACAAAACCAGCGTAGGTCAAGCAGGATACGTCAACTACCTGAGAGATATGGATATCTCATAACTGATCAAGGTGATGTATTACTCATGGATCAAGATGAGCCTGTGACCTACCAAGAGGCCATAACTGGTCCCGAGTCTGAGAAGTGGCTAGAAGCCATGAAATCTGAAATGGATTCCATGTACACAAACCAAGTTTGGACCTTGGTAGAGCCTCCTGTAGGAGTTAACCCTATAGGATGCAAGTGGGTCTTTAAAAGGAAGACTGACATGGATGGTAAGGTACATACCTATAAGGCAATACTGGTTGCAAAAGGATATAAACAAATTCATGGGATTGACTATGATGAAACCTTTTCACCAGTTGCAATGCTTAAATCTGTTCGGATTTTACTTGCTATCGCTGCATATCATGATTATCAAATATGGCAGATGGATGTCAAAACTGCTTTCCTTAATGGAAATCTTCTTGAGGATGTGTACATGACACAGCCTGAAGGATTTGACATACCAGAGGAAGCCCAAAAGATATGTAAGTTACAAAGATCAATCTATGGATTGAAGCAAGCTTCCAGAAGCTGGAATCTTCGTTTTGATGAAACAGTAAAACAATATGGATTCATCAAGAACGAAGATGAGCCTTGTGTCTACAAGAAGGTTAGTGGGAGCATGATCGTTTTCTTGGTATTATATGTAGATGACATATTACTCATTGGAAATGATATCCCTACCCTACAACAAGTAAAGTCTTGGTTGGGGAAATGCTTTTCTATGAAGGACCTAGGTGAAGCAACCTATATATTAGGAATCAGAATCTATAGAGATAGATCACAAAAACTGCTTGGCCTAAGTCAGAGTACATACATAGACAAAGTGTTGAGACGCTTTAATATGCATGATTCCAAGAAAGGATTCATACCTATGCAACATGGCCTGTGTCTATCAAAAACACAATCCCCTTTAACTAAGGAAGAAAGGGATCGCATGAATAAGATTCCATATGCATCTGCAATAGGATCTATCATGTATGACATGTTATGTACTCGACCAGATGTCTCGTATGCTTTAAGTGCAACGAGTAGGTACCAATTTGATCCTGGTGATGCTCACTGGGTAGCTGTCAAGAATATCCTTAAGTATTTAAGAAGGACTAAGGACTCATTCTTGATATATGGAGGTAAGGAAGAGTTGTATGTAATTGGATACACCGATGCTAGCTTCCAGACAGATAAGGATGACTTTAGATCGCAATCTGGTTATGTGTTTTGTTTAAACGGTGGCGCTGTGAGCTGGAAAAGTTCAAAGCAAGATACAGTTGCTGATTCTACAACCGAGGCCGAGTATATTGCTGCCTCAAGTGCAGCAAAGGAAGCTGTTTGGATCAAAAAGTTCATTAGTGAACTTGGCATAGTTCCTAGCATTGTGGATCCCATTGGTCTCTATTGTGATAACAATGGTGCTATCGCACAAGCCAAGGAGCCTAGATCTCACCAATGATCCAAACACATACTTAGGTGTTATCATCTCATTCGAGAGATAATAGATAGAGGAGATGTGAAAATATGCAGAGTACCTACACTTGACAATATTGCTGACCCACTGACAAAGCCTCTTGCGCAGCAGAAGCATGATGGCCATACTAGATCTATGGGTATTAAGGGTATGCCTGATTGGCTCTAGTGCTAGTGGGAGATTGTTGGTGTAAGCCCTAGAGGCCAATACTTTTGGTACTTGTATCAAATTATTTATTAATAATAAAAGGCTTTGTCTTTATTACGTTTGTTTAATAAAGTCCCTAGAATAGCTAGTCTGTTTAATGTATCAAGTATGACTTAATCATGAGATCACATTAAACATAAGGACACTATTCTTAAAGTATCCGTAGTCGAGCTTTAGTGTGAAGTGGGATAACATTAAAGCATTAAGACTATTATGTTTGTAGACTGATGATCACATCTCATGGATCATGGATAAAGAGTTATCAAGTCTTAAACATAGGTATGAATATTAGGAGTAATATTTATACCGGATTGACCCGCTATGAGAATACTATATAGAAAGTTATGCAAAGTGTCATAAGTTATTCTCATGGTGATAATGGTGTATACCACTCTTAGACCTGAAACCACTATGGACCCTAGATGTAGAGTCGAGTGCTTTATTGCTGATCCAACGTTATCCGTAACTGGATAACCATAAAGACAGTTGATGGGTACTCCACGAAGCATGCTAAGGGACATGGGTGACCTAGATGGAATTTGCCCATCCTGCGTAACAGGATAAATGTCTATGGGCCCAATATTGAACTGGACAAGGATGACACGGTCTATGCCTTGTGTTCAATATAGACATAAGGGAAATAGGGTAATTATACACATAAGTATTATCACAGAAGGAATTGTCAGATCACTTGACATTTTCGTGTCTTGGGTAGCAGTGATGTGTTGCTAGATACCGCTCACTGTTTATTATGTTAAATACATGATTTAATATAATTTCCAATGTGTCGCATCCGCGAAAAACAACCGGCGGGCTAAAACAAAACAACACAGAGCCGCCACCGTTCGTTATTTATCCCAAAAGAGGGAAAGGAAACGCTCGAAGTAAACCTGGAAAAGACATGGTCTCGCGACCAAAGAGAATGGGATCGGGAGTCGGTTATACGAAGGGAAGGTATTAGCACCCCTACGCATCCGTCGTACTCGACGAGATCCACGCTCAGAAGGATAGAACAAGGTTGCTAAAATAAACATCACACACACAAACAACACAGGTGGGAGAAGAGGGGAGAGGGCTCGCTAGGATATCGCATCCTATGCCTACGTATCTCGTTTGGAACGAGAATCAGAGCTACCGTAGTTCGGCTCACGCACGCCAAACAAAACAAAACACAAAGAGGCAAACATGGAACCCGAACGCCAATTGCTGGACTTACATCAGCTTCTGAACCAAACAAACCCACACTGGAAACCAGATGCCACTTGATGGACTTATACCGGACTCCAAGCACACAACAATAGGATACGGACTGCCAATGGCTGGGCTTATGTCCATCTCCTAACACACACAAGAAGAAACAAGTAACAAGTTACTAAGGAGTCAGGCACTCGAGCCTAGCAACTGTCAAGCAAACACACACAAAAAAGAGAAAAAAGGTGCCCGAAGAGATCTCGTACGACCTCCTGCCTACGTACCTCATCTGGTATGAGGATCAGGGCAACGTAGTTCCCCTAAACAGGGGAGAAAGACTAGCCTAACCAGATACAGAGGGAGACACAACTAGGGAGACTATGACTCGAGCCTAGATGTTATCATGCATATCATCCCTAAGTTAAGGTTGCTATCTAACTTGCACAGGCTGCAAGCTATCCTAAACAGGCAAAGCAAAGCATACAAGCATAATCAAAACAAAGCAAACATTCACAATTAGCACACACTATATATAGACAAAGTGGGCTCACACATGGGTTAGGCTGCAAAAGCAAGCCAACTGTATCAGGTGATGTTAGCTCTTAACCCTAACATTGAGAGTTAGGGTGAAGCAGATGAAATAGGAAGTGAGGGGTGTGCCTCACAGCTCTTATCCCTGGCCAGGGAGAGCTTTAGACAAAGGAAGTGTGGGTCCAGAAAATGGGAACCCTTCTACACTTATGACTGACTCAACTGTACAACTGTACAAGGATCTTGGGCTACTATCCTCAATGCATCAACACCAGTTGTGTGAGCAAAGGGATGACTCAACAAGAATAGTAGGAGATGGATTGCACATCTCTTGTATCTGCCAATTGCCTTAACAAAGGTCTTTTCCTGCTTGGGGACAAAAATAAACAAGCACAAGCATTGCCTCTTAAGGAGGACTTCAGACAGGTGCCTGGCCAAGTAACAGGCCAGGTCTTCCAAACTACATGGAGAAAAAAAATTCTACCTCAATTGGTTAAGCAACCAAGCAACAGCGCAAGCAAGTTCAAAATGAACTATAGCAACTAAGGTACCTGAAATCAATCCAACATAATCAGTATACCAGACAAACAAAAGTCAAACAGAAAATTACAAGTCCACAGCACAAACAGATAACAAGCATCAATGCACATAGGTGCAAGCCACAAGGCCTAAGCATAAATCTCAATGCCTACAAAACAAACTCAAGGTTAGTCATAAACAAGAAATACACCAATCCTAATTGAGTGCACATCATCAAGCATAAGCAATTGTGCTCTTTGACCTGAAACAAAGCTCAAATGTGAGAACACAAACCACTAGTACAAGACTAGGGTCAAAATGGGAGCAATAAACCAAAACAGAACATGAAACTTATCAAAAATCAAGATCAATCAAATAAGAATCAAATCCAAGTGGTCTCACATTCATATCATCAACCATTATCATTTCATGAAGCAAAAAGTACAAAGCATGCCATTTAGAACTTCACAGGACCAAACAGAAAGATCCAACTCAAATCAACTCACAAACATTTCAATAAATCCCCAAAAATTTCATGGTCAAACAGCATTCATAACATGATCTACACACCAAATTTCAGGCCATTTGGACAAAGGGAAGCAAGTCAATTAAAATCCATAAGGCAAGGCATACTCAAACAAGCTCATACAAGGCATTAAATCATGCATCAACTTCAAGCAATCATAAAACAGAAACCAAACATGATAAA
Organism: Lathyrus oleraceus; assembly: GCF_024323335.1. Lineage (NCBI taxonomy): Eukaryota > Viridiplantae > Streptophyta > Magnoliopsida > Fabales > Fabaceae > Lathyrus > Lathyrus oleraceus. Next base: position 451,148,282 of record NC_066580.1, read on the forward strand.
TGAGTGAAACCAAAACCATGGCAAACTTCAAGATGTCTATAATACACATGCCAAATTTCAAGTCCATCCAATAAACCACAAGAATTTCACAAAACATATGAGATCATGACTCACAAAAGGTTCACAATTGGTCAAACAGAGGAGAAAATCTCAAACAAATAGGAAATACATTCAAAAATTCCAGGAAAATTCACAAGCAAACTTAACATCCATAAGAATCAACATGCAAAAATTTAGCTCATTTCAAGTTCATATGGCATGGTAAAGAAATTCAGGAAGTTAGACAAGAAATGGTGTGACACACATTGTCACACCAATATTGATCAGCTCATATCTCACAAACCAGGAATGATAAAATCATAAACTCAAAGCCAAAAAATCCCTAAAGGTGTCTAGTTTGCACATGTAAAATTTCAAGAATTTTGGATTAAGCATCATCATTTCACAATCAAAATATCAAGCAAGGTGCATGAAAGAACACACATGAACAAACCCTAGGCCATTCAAAAAATCACACGTGCATAATTTTTGCAAAAATCATCATAAAATAGTAGACATGGCAAGGATCATGGCACAAAAAATATCACATCAATTGGATTAATGGTTTAGGAGTTATGAATTTTTAAGTGTGGAGAAAAATTAAAAATGATGTGAAATGGCATGGTGAAATATGTGTAGCATACATGAAGAAAAATGCAAAGCCAAAATGAGAATGTGCTGAAACCAGAATCGAAGTGTGTATGCTTTCAAATCAGCGCGCGCTTGGCTGAAGCGCTGCGTTTTACTAAATGATGTGGCGTGATCTAATTGGACGCATGGCTCACAAACAAGGAAACGCATGCAGGACACGACCAGGCAGGATCTAACGTGTTCTGGAGAAAATTTTCAAACATTCATCCAATGTTCATCACGAACCCTAGCTCAAGAACATTTTGTTTCAGAAATCTACAAAATATATATCACTAGAACCGTCTTTCCAAGCACATCACGAATCTCAACTTATTTTGTCCTAATTCTTCCTAATTAAAGAGATTCGATGAAAAAACGTAATCATGCATCAAAGTTCTAATCCACATAAATTCCTTGTTTCTCAACCAAATTCGATGGTTCAACTTGCAGCATGACCTACTCTCAAAGATCTATCTAAAGCATACATCAATTTCATAAATCATCACATTCGAAAACTAACCTTACTTGAAGCACAGTGATGGATTTGTTGTTTTTTGGCTTTGTAACATGAAAACAGATGCTCTCCAAGGTTTATATGAGTGAATGAAGGGAGAATCGAAGCTCAATTGTGTTGAATAATGTGGAATTCTTCAACTGCCATGGGAGGATGCTTCTTGCTACAGTCTCAAAATCAGCTCCACAGTTCTTGGATCTAGCTTCTAATCACCTCAACAATGCTCATGGATCATGAATTGATGAAGAACAATGCTATGTTTATGCAGATTTTTGGAGAAAAAGTGAGAGAGAAAGTGAAGAGTTTTTTTGATCTAGATCTAGAATTCACAATTCTGTTATGGTTAATTAGAAAACAGTTAGAATTAGGTTTATATGTGTGATGTTAATGATGTTCACTAATCATGATTAGGCTAATGTGAGTGTTTAAGTGAAATCAAGTTTTGGTGCATTTTAGCATTTTGGCCAATTCACCTTCTCATGTGAAAACCAATGTAACAGTGAAATTTCTGGTTTGGAGCAAGTTTAAAAACATGTTTGTGAGCTGATGCAAGTGGAATTGAGTGAAAACAATGAATAATTTTCAAAATGACCTTTTTTCCCTCCAAATTCAAAATAGGTTCACTTGAAAAATGGACTTTTTGTGCGAGCAAAATTCATGAAATGTAATGCTTGAATCAAAATAAATTTGCTCCAAAAAGTCTCACTCCATTTGGCCATTTGAATCAAAAGTTATGCATCTTTGAAATTCAACTTTTTTGGACAATGATTTGATCATAACTTACCAACCACAAATGAGAAATTCATGTCCTTGGACTTTTTGGAAAGGTGAGAGAAAGATCTTCAACTTTCATGTTGGGAAAAATTTCATTTGAAGCATTTTTGGACATGTAACTTTGAGGAGAAAACCTTTCCATTTTTGGCAATTTTGAATTACAAGTCACTTTCTATTTTTGGAAAGTTTTCATCTGACTTTATTTTCTTCATTGTTGATGTTTGAAATGTCAAATGAAACTTGTTTAGACATGAATGAAGTGTCTCTAACCCTCTCCCACCTCCAAATCCATCAGTTGACTTGTGGTTGACTTTTGTTGACTGATAGATGAATTGGCTGTGCACTGATGAACTTGAGCCTCAAACTCCTGATGCAATGGCTCAATGGTGAAACCCTAACTTCCATAAGCTCAATATAACCATAAAATGATCCCCCATCTCAATGTAGACCTCATCTCCTTAACAAGCCCTGATTGGCACAATCTAGATGATTAGGGTTGACCAGAGGTCAAAACCCTAATCTCAAGGAATCTAATCAAGCATAATGAATCTCTTGGTGATGATAAAACCATGATGATGATGATGTACCATTTCAACCAAGATAAAACTCAACCCCCTTGATGAATCAAGAAACCCTAATTTGAAGCACCAACCCTCAGATGATTAGTGATCAGTTCAATGAAACCCTCAACTTGAATATCTTAACCTCTTTATCTTCTGATCAAGACCTAGGAGGATGACTTGCTTGTTGCCACATGATATGCAAAGATGCAGTGTCTAGTGACCTAAAAATGAAATGCAATATGCTAAGCTAGTCCCAAGAGAGGAGGGCAAATTTTGAGGTGTTACAGCTGCCCCTATTCAATCCACTGTGAACCTGTCGATATGAACAACCTCGACTTTCAGATGATAAGGGTGAAGAGTGATTGAATACCAAGAACAGACGAACAATTTGCACTCTAATGGGAAATAATTAACAATGCCTGTCAGAATCGGCAAAGAAGTAATCTTAAAAGCAGAATCCGTCTGGTACGGAGCAAGTCGGCCTGATCACCGAAATAGAAACGTCGACCTGGATACCAAAATAAATGGTAACGCAGGGATAACCATGGCCTGAACACCACATCCGCTGGGGATTATCCTCTTTTTAATGCTTTTCTTGAACCCCGAAAATTTTCTCTTTTTTCGTTTTCTTGAACCCCGAAATTTTCTTTCGCGCAAATGATCCCGGATCACTGCATTTGAACCCCGACAACTTCATAGTAGTCTTGTTTGCCAAACAATGAACCCCATTCTCCATTTGAACCCCAGTCGCCTGACGATAACTTGTGATCGCCATTGTGAACCCCGTTCTCCAGAAAATGCCACAACATTTCCCTTTCTCCATTTGGACCCCACTCTCCAATTTCTTGTGATAATTCTGCTGGCAACGCCGGAAGTAACACCAAAACGCCACTTCGATGGCGACATATCAGAAGACACTCGACCAGACATTGACTGATGACTGGGAAGAAACTCGACGTTTACCCGACATCGAACAATGATGTTTACCTGACACCAAAGAAAACTCGACCAGACATATACTGATGACCGGGAGGAAACTCGACGTTTACTGGACATCGAACAATGATGTTTACTTGACACCAAAGAAAACTCGACCAGACATATACTGATGACTGGGAGGAAACTCGACGTTTACTGGACATCGAACAATGATGTTTACTGACACCAAAGAAAACTCGACCAGACATTTACTGAATGACTGGGAGGGAACTCGACGTTTACTGGACATCGAACAATGATGTTTACTGACACCAAAGAAAACTCGACCAGACGAGGATCGACACGACACTTACTGGTATCGCAAGGATTACATCCACATATGTCAAAACCAGGCAGACGCTTGCCGGGGAATAACTGGGAAATACTGTTGCTCCAAAATCACGATGCTGAACTCCTCAGAGTAACACCTTCACCGTCCGGCGAAACCAAATCTCCAGCGGTAACCACGGCTCGAGTCGCGCTGATCGCGATCTTCATTTCCATCTCTGTCCGACGGAAAAATTTCCTCCAGTATCGTACTACTGGGGAACCTTGCTAATCTGACATCATGATGCCAAACTCCTCAGAGTAACATCTTCACCATCCGACGAAACCAAATCTCAAGCGGTAACCACGGCTCGAGTCGCGCTGATCGCGTAACATTTCCATCTCTGCCCGACGGAAAAGTTTCCTCCAGTATCGCACTACTGGGGAACACTGCTGACCTGACGTCATGATGCTAAACTCCTCAGAGTAACATCTTCACTGACCGGCAAAACCCATCCTCGGATGGTAACCACAGCTCGAGTCGCGCTGATTGCGTAACATTTCCATCTCTGTTCGACGGAAAAGTTTCCTCCAGTATCGCACTACTGGGGAACATTGTTGATAAAAATACGGTGCCAAACTCCTCGGAGCAACACCTTCACCCTCAGGCAACCACCTCTCAAACGATAACCACGGTCTGAGACTAGCTCATGCTTGCAATAATGATGCATGATATTCTTTTCAGCGTAATGCTCCATAATCATGGAAATGCTATGCGATTTATTATGCAATATGCTATGATCTCCTAAATGATGTATGCATAAAAAAAGCATCCCCCTCAAGGGACTCTTCTGGGGAGCTCGAGGCACTCTGCTGAGGAACTCGCCAACACTCCAACTTCCACCTTGCTGGGGACTAGCACTGCTGCTGGGAAAAAGGCAAACCTTGCTGGGGAACAACCTCCTTTGCACCCGGTCCGCTTGGGGACATTGCTGAGGAAAGATCCACCAATGCACTCTGTGGGGAAACAACGGTCTCTATCTTGCTGGGGATATAAATCCTGCCTCTGCTAGGGAAACCACCGCACACAGATACTTCCGCTGGGGAAATTGCAACCTTCAGGCCTGGCGACTGGGGAAGCATTGATCTAAAACCTGCTGGGGATAACCATCCTGACCCTGCTAGGGAAGCCACAGACCTTGAATCTGCTGGGGAATTAGTCCTCACGACTCTTCTTGGGGAGGAGGACAGTCTGGTACTGAACACCCGACGACTCGTCGAACCTTGGTATTCATATCCAACTCCCATGTCTGCTTTCCAATTTTGAGAACTCCCAGACTCGTCTGGACCTTTTCTGCTTCATCACCTTGTATTCCCAACCGCTCCGTACTCGACGGAGAGCGAACTCGTGGAGATTTATACAGACCTTTCAACCTTCAGACTTTGAAGAGTCTTCTTAATTAATTCTCAAGGATCGTCGTACGTCTTCCATCGTCCCTTCACTGTTCTTCCATTCATTTGTCCCTGATTAGACTCCGTGGGAATTTGTTTCGTCAAAAGCTTCCACATCACAACCTGCAAGTGAGTGAAAAATATCTAACAACACCTGCAAAAGAGATCGTTAGATAAAACCGTGCCCCAGGCGTGTCAAGATTTCAACACTTGGGTCACTCAACTTTCCGAATAAGATTTCAAGCTTTCAATCTTATAAGCATGCATTGGAAGGGACCTGTATGTCTTAAAATGCAAAATTCTTTATCACAATAATTGGATGTTTTTGCAATCAAAGCGGTAATGAAAAACAAAAACAAAATTATTTGACTGAATGTGCATTTTATTGATTGAAAAAGTGTGGCTCAAATTGAGCAATACAAAGGAAGCAATTCCTGAAAAGAGGTAATTGCGGACAAAAGGAAAAATCTATCCTAATGGCAATGTGAAACCCGTGATCTCATCGAGTTCCAACTCGGTTACACCCCATATGTCCTCAGACTCTCCTTGCTTTCTGCCTTCTGAACAACACGTTTCCGATTGATCCCTACCGGGTATTATCCATGATGCTTTAACCAAAGCACAAACGATCATGCCAGACGCAGTTGTTCGTTTCAATCCCTCTTTTGCCTGGACCGCCCTTTCGGGTTTTCAGCCCACCGGGATACCCTTTTTTGCCCAAGTCACCTTTTCAGGTTTTCGACTTGCCGGGTGTACAATTTTTCATTTTTATCCCTAATTTTTGCCCGAACCTTTCTTTCTGTTTTTTGGTTCGCCGGGATGCCCATTTTTGCCTGGACTATTTTGTTCTTTTCGTCCAGCGGGTCTTTTTATACGAAGTATTTTTTAACTGCGTCCGCATTCACAGGGGATGGAAAATCTTCACCATCCATGGTCGTTAACAACAAGGCTCCGCCAGAGAAAACCTTCTTGACCACGAATGGACCTTCATAATTGGGTGTCCATTTGCCCCTACGATCGTTCTGAGGAGGAAGGATCCTTTTCAGCACCATATCACCTGCGTGATATACCCGAGGTCGTACCTTTTTGTCAAAAGCACGTTTCATCCGTTGCTGGTACAACTGCCCATGACAGATGGCTGCCAGCCTCTTTTCCTCAATCAGGCTCAACTCTTCGTACCGGGTCCTCACCCATTCGGCCTCTTGCAATTTCACGTCCATCAGGACTCTCAAAGAGGGGATTTGAACCTCAACCGGTAACACCGCTTCCATTCCATACACGAGTGAGAAAGGCGTTGCCCCAGTAGATGTGCGTACCGACGTTCGATACCCATGCAATGCAAACGGCAACATCTCATGCCAGTCTTTATAGGTCACCACCATTTTCTGCACAATCTTCTTTATATTCTTATTGGCTGCCTCAACCGCCCCATTCATCTTCGGACGATAGGGAGAAGAATTGTGATGTTCAATCTTGAATTCCCGGCACAGTTCTGCCATCATCTTGTTATTCAAATTAGAACCATTATCAGTAATGATCCTCTCGGGAACCCCATATCTGCAAATGATGTCTCTCTTGAGAAACCTGGCAACAACCTGCTTTGTCCCGTTCGTATAAGAGGCTGCTTCCACCCACTTGGTGAAGTAATCGATAGCCACTAATATGAACCGGTGCCCATTCGAAGCTGTAGGCTCAATCTTTCTAATCATATCAATGCCCCACATAGCTAACGGCCATGGAGACGACATTAAGCTCAACGGATTTGGAGGCACGTGCACCTTGTCAGCATAAATCTGGCATTTATGACACTTCCGCACGAAATTGAAACATTGGGCCTCCATTGTCATCCAATAATAACCTGCCCTCAGCAGCTTCTTCACCATTGCATTCCCACTGGCATGGGTACCGAACGATCCCTCGTGAACCTCTTTCATCAATTGGCTTGCTTCTCTATCATCAACGCATCTGAGCAAGACCCAATCAAAGTTCCTCTTGTACAAAACCCCATCCTTATTCAAATAGAACACCATGGCCAACCTCCGCAGAGTCTTTCGGTCCTTCTTAGATGCTCCCTCAGGATACTCTTGAACCTCTAAATAGCGCTTGATATCATAATACCACGGCTTCTCATCATCAGGCGCTGTGTCAACAGCAAACACATAAGCCGGTCTATCCAGACGTCCAACCTCAACACTGGGGAACTGATTCCACCATTGCACCTTAATCAAGGCAGCCAGAGTAGCTAAGGCATCTGCCAAGGGATTCTCTTCTCTGGGCACATGATGCATCTTCACCTTGGTGAAAAACGTCAACAATCTCCTAGTATAATCCCGGTACGGAACTAAATGAGACTGATGCGTATACCATTTTCCGTTAACTTGATTTACAACCAGAGCTGAATCTCCATATATAACAAGGTTCTTGATTCTCAAATCAATCGCCTCTTCAATCCCTAATATGCAAGCTTCGTATTCAGCCACGTTGTTGGTGCACTCAAATGTTAGCCGGGCAGCAAAAGGAATGTGGGATCCTTTCGGCGTAACCAAATCATCTTATTGGTAGTTGTCAGATTTAGAGGTTTGGTGGAATCTCTCATATGATTGGTTGGTCGCGGATTGGGAAACCTTCTAATTTGTTATCTGCACTTCATCGTATCAAAGTTTTGGAGGCTTCAGCTAACTCTTGTCTTAAGGTGGATATCAGTTGGATTTTTGGATTGGCTATTTGTTGGACTATATGGGCTTGTCGGAATTCTATTATCTTTGAGGTGGTTTCGTTTGTCAATTTTGATGGGTTGGGTATGATCAAACATTTGTCATGGGAGTGGTTTATGTTGGTGCTAAAACCGGGTTGTATTATTTTCTAGTCGGAGTGATGTGTCACCCCAAATTTGGGTTTGAATTAGTTTTGTTTGGTCTCCCGTTTTTTTGTGTTCTTTTGTTGTGTTTTTGTATCCTCGGGTTACACCCCTTCTGCGCTTTTAATCTAATTGCTTATAAAAAAATCGTGCATTTAATATCAACCTTCATTTAAAAATAATTTGAACAAATTAAAAAATTATAATAAAATAAATTAAACCATTTCAAAATAAAATTTAAATAATAGAACATAATATTAAGAATATCTAAAAGTTATAGAACTTAAAAGTTGTATTGTTTCTAGAAAAAGAAGGTACTTTTTTTTAAATAGGGAATGTTTTAAAATTTGATATTAATATATTAAAGTTTTCATAAAAAATTAAAAATAAATGATCAATTTAATGCATTTTTTTAATCGGATGATTATATAAAATCGATTTAGATTCTTTGGTTCGAACAATTTTGGATGGTTCTATTCGATGTTTTCAGTTTTACTTCAATTTTGACTCACTAACGATTTTAAAAAATTGACCGAATCAGATTCAACTCCGATTCTCGGTTCAACTGGTTGAACCGACCGGTTCAACTGGTTGAACCGACCGGTTCGATTCAGTTTTTAAAACATTGTTCATTTCCACTTTGTTTAAAGACCAAATAATGATTTGAATAAAAAATTTAACATTAAATGTTATTTTCATATGAACACATTTAAACAAATAATTTGATTTCCAATTAAGCTACACACTTTTAACTTTAGATTTTTGTGTGTGTACATTTAATTTTAAATGCTACGAGTTATCAAGCCTATTGATACATTTGCTATTCTGTAATAATTCAGCAAATGGCATTATCAGGCTCAAGCACCATGCTCCTTTATAAATTGTCACTCGCTTTTTCGTCACAGAATGTCGAAAACATGATAAGTGACAATGCAGATTCTGATACTAATGATGGTATTGTGTTTGATATTGATCCTAGTTTGCTTGTGGATTATGATAAGATAGTCATTGGTGACAGGATCGGCAAAGGGTCGTACTCTCTTGTATTCAAAGGATGGTTAGTACCATTACTTCTATTATTATTTTTTGAAATCACAAATATTTATATTGAAACATAAAGGTTCTTAAATAATTTTAGGTATGAAGATCGCCCTATAGCCATTAAGGCTATACATAAAAAATGTAAAGCCAAATTTGAAAGGGAGGTAAAGGTTTTATCTAAGATTCAACATACAAATGTTGTCAAGGTATTCCGATATTACTAGATAATAATATATATATAATTTTAAATTAATCAAAATATTTCCTTGTCTAAATTTTCAAAGTTAGCTAGATAATTAAAATTTTAAATTTTATTTTGTAGTTTATTGGAGCTTCCGTAAAACCATCCATGATGATAATCATAGAACTACTAGAAGGTGGTTCACTTCAGAAAACCATGAACAATATGTATCCAATAACTTTTTCATTGGAACAATGTTTGAGTTATGCTCTTGATATTTCACAAGCTATGGAGTATTTGCATTCAAATGGCATCATTCACCGTGATCTCAAACCTGGTAATTTAATTTTATATATTTTCTCCAATTGATATTTTATATTTAATTATGTTTTTTTTATCTGTAGGTAATTTATTGCTTACAAAAGACAAGAATAATATTAAACTTGCTGATTTTGGGATAGCTAGAGATAATATATGTGATGAGATGACTTGTGAAGCTGGTACTTACAGATATATGGCTCCTGAGGTATATATGTATATATTCATTAGTTTCTGTGATTAAAATTATCATGCATGTTATATATATATATATATATATATATATATATATATATATATATATATATATATATATATATATATACACACGCTTAATGAATATATATTTCTTATATTTGAATGAATTATACAGATTTTAAGCAAAGATCCACTTCCAAAAGGAGCAAAGAAAAGCTATGATCACAAAGTAGATGTGTTCAGTTTTGCAATGGTTCTTTGGTCTATGATCAAAAATCAAGTTCCATTTAAAGATAGATTTGATTTAATGGCTGCATATGATACATTAAAAGTATGTAATTCATTACTTCCTTCAATGTTTCTTTTAACATATTTTAATATATATCTCAAAATATATTTCTTTATCTTCACTTCATTGATGTAATGTTTTTCATATATGTTGTGTGACCTTAATGCATATTGTTGTTGATCATGGTTGCAGAATATGAGACCATGTTTGGATGATTTTCCAGAAGATATAACTCTCTTGCTTCAAACATGTTGGATGGAAGACCCAAAACTTAGACCAGAATTCAAAGAAATCACTGAAACACTCATAAGGATTCTGCATAATATACACACCAAAAAGATTAATGAACTTTCCAACATAAAAGTTGTTGAAGAAGTTGATAGCGAAAGCGAGGAAGAAATATCAAGGGGAAAATATACTCTATCCAGCTTTGAATCTGATAAGGAGAGTGAAAACATTCTCAAACTTGAGAACGAGACTATAAAACCTAATGGAGAAACTGATGATGAATCTCATAGTGGAACAATGACATCATTATCTAACTCAATAGAAAAGAAGTCCAAAAAGAAAAGTAAGATCAAGCGTCTTTTTTCTTCATGCAGTTGCATTGCATTCTGATATGGGAAGACACAATGGTGCATGCTTGAATTTTTGAATTTCTTTCTAAAGGATTCTTCTAAGATATTTTTTCATTGTTGTTTTTTTGTGCTATATTAGTACACAATATTACAAAAGGAACTTCTAGTAATATTAAGATAAAAAAGAGTCTATGGATCGGTCAATCTGATGTGATTTTTTTTTCTTTTTAAGATATTATTTCCTTTTCATTATTTGATATCAATTATGGTGTAATCGATGTTGATTTTAAACAAGGTGTTTCCAAATTAGTGATTGAGGATCTTGGATCTTAATTTTGTGAACAATTTTTTTATTTGACAAAGAAGTAAAATAAAAATGAATAAAAGAATATGATACAACCCAAATACAAAATTTTCTAAGAAAATAATGAAACCGAATATAAACAAAAGCCGAAGAGAAATAGAAAATAAAAACCTCGATTTTTTTTTTAAATATTCAGATTTTTAAAAAAAATTTCAAAAATACACATTTTTTCAAAAAAATTACAAAAATGGGCATTTTTTACCCTATTTTGTACTTGGATGCCACCCTAGTTGGCGCCTACCCTTAAGAGTAGGGCAAGTCGCCACTAGGAGTGGCGCCTACACTCAAATTCTTTTTTTTTTTTTTTATAATTTTTTTTAATTTATTAATTTATATTTATTATAAATTATATTAATTTATATTAATACATATATATAAATAAAATTATTTACAAGATATATATATATATATATATATATATATATATATATAAATTTATATATATATTAATTTAAGAAATAAATAATTAATATTATTTATAAATTTTTGGAAAAAAAATTAATTTATATACGTGTAAATAAATAGTTATATACATGTAAATTAATATATATATATATATATATATATATATATATATATATATATATATATATATATATATATATATATATATAAGATATGATAGACAATATCTTTAAAGATAAAGATAAAGATATAAAGATAATAAACACAAAATATTTTTATTTAAATAATACACAAGACAAATATTATAAAGATAGGATTAAAATGCATTATTAATTTGGGATTTATCACATATGATGCGGTCCCTGGTACGATCCGCACGGGGGAGGTCTAACTACTCGCCTAGACGGTTCACGTGGTGGTGGTGCTTCCCTATTACCACCCCTAGTCCTAACGCGTCCCTTTGCCGTTTGCCGTTGTGGTTGGGTCGAAGTCCCTTCAGTGCTGTAGGAAAGACGGGTCCCCTCTGCGCCCTCAAAGCTTTGTCTCGGTGGGACAAACAGACTACTGTTGGGTGCGCCCTCGAAATGTGGTCTTTGGTAGTTTAGGGTTGAATCGGGTTGGCCAAAGAACAATGTTTGTTGTGGTGTGTAGTAGTCTTGTTGGTAATCCTCTTGTATACCCGTGTCGGGGCTAGGTGGAGGACTGGAAGAGCTCGGGACATTGTCGTGATGGAAGTGTTGGGATTGGTGGATGTGGGGGGATTGATATTGTGGTAGGTGTTGGGACTGTTGATGGTGGTGGGAATGTTGAGGTTGATGTTGGTAATCTTTATGGTATTGGGGTTGAGTTTGTGGTATGTAGTGTTGATTTGGTTCGGGGGTGGACATGTGTTGTGGTGGTTGTTGTTGGTAATACGGTGGTGGTGGTGGTTGTTGTTGGTAATAAGGTGGTGGTGGTTGTTGTTGGTAAAATGGTGGTGGTGGTTGTTGTTGGTAATACTGTGGTGGTTGTTGTTGTTGGGAATATTGTGGTGGTTGTTGTTGTTGGAAATATGGTTGTTGCATCCGGGGATCGTCCAAATAGAACGGGTCAGACACAATCATTTATGGATTTGTATTTGCTCTATACCAATCCACATATTCCCTTGTCGGCTTCATTTCGTTGGGCGCCACCGGAAATTGTATAACATAATGGGCACGGTCTTTCCACATTTTACGAAACTCCTTAGCAAATTCCTTCCAATGTTGGGCATACCACTGGTGGCTGACTTTTTTTAGATGCCAAGGTTCCAAAGACATTGGGGGGCCTGGGATTTCTTGATGCATTCCGAATTGCAGCTTGACACGGTCACTTTGGTGCATCTCCACAGTGGTGAACCGCATTATGGCCGTTTTTGCTGTCCAAACAGCTGCATCTTCGGGGTTGGGTTGATGTTCCAATCCCAAATATGGCCTCCAAATAAACTGCAAAGAAAAAAGCAAATATGTTATTTATTGAGAATGCATGATATTAATAAATCAGTTAGAAGATGAGTGATTTAATGGTAATACATCTTGTGCTCGGAGACGATCCAAGAGTTGACGATAAAATATAATTTTATTTTTGGGGGTAAGACTGTAATCCAGTCCGGTTGTAATGAACCTAAACAAAAAAAGATAAATAATATTATTTACAAATATTTATAGAATAAATATACAAAATGAAATAACATCATAAATTTACCTAGTTGCGTAGGGGAAGGAGTAGACGTTAGGATTTTCTGGGGCTAGCCTCGGCAATCTCCACCACCCCCATGTTTGGAGCAAAAAAGCACATCCAGAAAATGTACAGTGGTCATTTTGTGCATTTTTACACAAAGAGCTATATAGGAATGCCAATACAGCAGAACCCCAACTATACGTGCTTATTCTATCAATGTCCTCGAGCAAACTCAAGTACATAAAGTTTATGCTATTTCCCGTGCCTTCGGGAAATAGCAAGTTCCCAAACAATAACATAATGTAAACCCGGGTTTTTATGACTTTTTCTTGTTCGGACGAATCCTCAGTCAAAGTTATGGAGTCGTGGTACAATTGGAGGCTCGATAGTTTAATACCCTGACCCTTAGCTTTTGCAGATCCCTCACCCTCGACCAGATCTACCCCCAACATTTGAACACATATTTCGTTGGGTTGTTGAACATTTCCAGTCACAGGCTTACCATCTATTCTAAGACCCAAAAGCATGTACACGTCCTCTAGTGTGACGGTACATTCACTAGTTGGTAGGTGAAAAGTGTGTGTCTCTGGTCTCCAACGTTCACACAGAGCAAGAATAAATTTGACATCAATTGTGGCATTTACGACATGCATAACATGACCGAAACCCGCACGCTCTATGTAAGGTACGCACCATGGGTCTGGATAAGGCATAGGGTGTGAACGTTGACGAAATTTCTTGGGATCCTTCAAAAACAAACAATATAAACAATCATTCGATTGGACTTTTAAAAAACAAATTACAAACATACGAAAGAGGCAATGTTCAAGAAAAACTTACGAATGAGGCAATGTTTGCCCTAGTGCCTCTGTGTTCTTGGCCCATGGTAAGAAGAGACATGATTGCAATGTAGAACGAAGCTTGGTGGATGAGAAGTTTCGCCGGAGTTCTCTGAATAAAAGTGTTAGTGGTTGATGAAAACTTGCAAGAATGACCTTTTATTTATACTCGTTTTCAAGTAGATTGAATATGCAAAAATGTGACAAGTGTAAGGCATGCGTGGGAATCTTGTGGCTAGGTGGATAGGTTGGCATGCATTGGTACAGATTAGGTTGCACTTGTCTTGTCTTGGGGAAGACTTGGTGGAACCTGATGATGCAAAGGTGTGACACGTGTAAGGCATGCGTGGGAATCTTGCAGAATAGGTGCAGGCTAGGTGGATAGGTTGGCATGCATTGGTACAGATTAGGTTGCACTTGTCTTGTCTTGGGGAAGACTTGGTGGAACCTGATGATGCAAAGGTGTGACACCAATTACAACACCAATTACTAAAACAAAAACAAATACTGGAACAAAAACAAGTACTAAAACAAGAACAAGTACTAGAACAATAACAAATACAACAACAACATGACAAAAAACCATTAAAATCTAAGAAATTACAACAGTTAACACTATGTCGTCTGATCCATGCATCATTTGGATGCAATCAATGTCGCTTTCAACTTCAACCCACGAACATACCGTTTCTCCAGTTTGAAATGAGATACTTTTTCTAAGCCTCTGAATCCTTCTGATGACTTCACCAAGTTCGTAATCTCCCTCTAACCAAGTCATCAAGGACCTTTTTAGTTGGTCCAACGAACAGATGTTCCAAAATTTCATCTCCATTGGGGGTTTCACAGGCGAGAAAATAACATGCCCATCCCTTTTTAAGATTACTGGTTCAGGATCCGGCCGCCTTGATGATGTTCGCTGTCATGACGACGGTCTTGGGGATGCCATGAACTCAACTTGATAGAGAAAGTGATAGGAAATAGTGGTGAACAAAATGCAAGGAAATAACACTTTATTTATAGGAAAAGATCTAGGTTGTACATCAATCTACTTAACCCTAATTAGTGTCGCACTTGATTAATTAGTCTTATGGGGAATTAGGGTTTGAATTAGGTCATAACTACCAAACTCTAATTATAACCGATCAATAAACCCTAATTATAATTGATTAATTAACCTTAACATGATTAACCCTAATTCTCCCAAAAATTTATAAATATTATTAATTACTTAAATTACTATATATATAAATTAATATATATATATATATATATATATATATATCTTGTAAATAATTTTATTTATATATATGTATTAATATAAATTAATATAATTTATAATAAATATAAATTAATAAATTAAAAAAAAATTAAAAAAATTAAAAAAAAAACATATTAAAAAAAAAAAAGAATTTGAGTGTAGGCGCCACTCCTAGTGGCGACTTGCCCTACCCTTAAGGGTAGGCGCCAACTAGGGTGGCGCCCAAGTACAAAAATAGGGCAAAAAATGCCCAGTTTTGTAATTTTTTTGAAAAAATGTGTATTTTTGGAAATTTTTTTAAAAATCTGGATATTTAAAAAAAAAAAAATCAAAAACCTCTGCTAAAAATACAAGTAGAAAAACAAATACAAAAGGACTAACAATAAAATAATGAGCAAAAGAAACACAAGTCAACTAATTCTAGCAACCAATCTATCTTAAAACCTCAACTTCAGATACCCCAAAAAGAGCAAGATGGAGAGAGAGGTAGACACAGACCCCTATACAAAACAAAAGGAGGGGAACTAGTCAACTAACCCTTAAATGTTTATCCAAGTGAGTGGATCCCACTCATAATCAACTAGAGGAGCAATAAAACATGGAGCATAGGCATAAATCCACTTCCTTGATAAAATAATAATCTTATACATATAGTGATTTACCGTCAAGATTTTCCAACAAAAAATAACTTTGTTATGCATTTTTCAAATCGTCCAACCACAAAATGATAGATCGAAGTCAAGCCTAAAGACATTGTTTTCCATGATCTAGAGCCAAGAACAACTAAAACATCCCTAGAAACCGATATATATATATATATATATATATATATATATATATATATATATATATATATATATATATATATATATATATATATATATATATATATATATATATATATATATATATATATATATATATATATATATATATATATATATATATATATATATATATATATATATATATATATATATATATATATATATATATATATATATATATATATAATTGAATTGAGCTTGTTATCAAATGCGTGTGAAAATGATTCTAATCAAATAAAACAATTTCTTGTTATGGTCTCATATCAAAGTTTTTTTTTTGCAATGGATGTTAACATTGTATTTTTTAATGGAAATATTAATGATTTGGAAACTGATAAAATTCATTTTTAATAAAGGAAATTTATTGAATAAAAATGTATACATAAGAAGGATGAGGGTAAAAAAACCTAACTCATCAAATAACTAGCAAAAATGATAGTTGAACATGTCCAACCTATTCCAAAAAAACTTTGAACAGAAAAGTAAGAAATAAATTCCACAAAGTGTCATAATCAATAAAAAATAACCCACATTGACTAGTCTATTTGCACATGTATTTCCCTATTTGAAAATGTTAGATATCTTGAATATAAAGGAACATATAACGTGTAAAGCATCATTCCATTTAATTAAAATATGCCAAAAGACAATATTCCTTATTGGAACTAGAATTGTAATTGATTGGTGACAATTGACTCTTTACATAGTGACACTAATCTTCGATGCGGTGGCACGTGGGTGGATTTTCAAGGTTAAAACTCCGACACCCAAGTCAGTTATAGAGTTCAAAATGAGTGAAGTGAAAATCTAAGATCAGAAAAGTGTTCCTTAAGTCTTACGTGGGCCCATTATATATGGTCAATAATTCTTCTTGGATTTTACGATGTTGGGCTTGATATCTGAATCTCACCCATATAAGGCCTTTGACCAGTTTAGAACAGTTGCCTCCAAGGCTTACCTAGAGTTTTATCAGCCGAGAAGTCTTTCAGGGGTTGCCCCCGACATCTGGCCATCGAACTGACCACAAGAAGAAATGGGAAGGCTATGAGGCAGTTGTAAAATAGTGGGGAACAAGAAATGCATTTCCCATCATTGATATGTTTCGTCGATTTTTTAGGTACGTGGCTTTAGGCTTGGAAGTTAGGGTGTGGAAATAATCTCTAGGAATTTGAGTGCACTTAATTTTTCTTGTGTTCCCACTATAAAATCCGATCGTTGATTTTTAATTTCATGTTTTCTCTTTGATCTGACCTACTACTTTTTCCCCCTATATAAGGGTTTCCATACTTTTTGGGAGATTTTTTTTCCATTCTTGAGTTACCTTCCCTTTTTTGAGAGTAATTTATTTTCTTTCTAGGAGCTTTTGCTTGAACGATATTCTTTTATGGAACAAAGCTTTCCCATTTTGCATTTAATCTCCACCCTCTTCGCCATATTTCATTCTCTTCAGATACCATTCTTACTTTGAACTTATTTCCTTGTGCCCAGTCTTTATTTTCGCAATGACTCATATAAATGATCATCCTGTAAATTTGTATAGTGATTATGGAAATAATGGTTCCTCTCCTTTAGTTAGAACATAAACATCCTCTAGTTTAAACTCCCACCTTTTAGTCGATAACCACTCGGGCCCAGTCATTATAAAGGTGTTTGACAGTTTTGCGACTACTCCCTCCTGTCGCGGTGCGAAAAATACCCGAGTTCACTATCACTCAAAATAACTACAGAGTCACCACTGAAGTTTTATTTTTAAATGGAAACGTCAATAAAACCCTTGAAGAGCAAAAACATGGTTGTCGCAACCAGTTTTAGGTTCAGGAGTTGGTTATGCGAGTATAAGTATTAGCACCCCTCACATCTGTTGTACTCAATGAGAACCTTATAATTAGTTTAGGAAAAGAGTTCTTAATTTAAGGATGTTTGTGGTTCTTCAGTTTATTCAAAGACAATTACAAAAGGGGAAAATTTTAGTTTTTTATTAATGTGCCTGACGAGATGTTGAGTCTCGCTCATACGTATCCCTAGGTGCGATGGGAAACTCAAAACTAAATAGTTCTTCGTAGAAAATATTTATTTGTTTGTTGATTTTAGGGAATGATGTTTAATTCGAATTCGAGCGGTTAAGTGTTGCTTGTTCGTCGCGCATGGGCAGAATAAAGTGTTTGGTTGTTTCGCGTTGGAATGGATAAATCATCATTCGTTTGTGGAAGAGCTTGCTTAGTCACGTTAAGGCGGAAAAAATAGGTTTGATTGGCTGAAGTTGTATTTAGGTGGAAGACAAATAACCAAGTCGGGCAAAGTGTACACTAAGCCTTCAATTACTCGAGGAACATGCAAATGTACATTCACTTATTCCCTTTTTAATCCAGAATTAATTAATGACATATTGCCTTTGGCGGAAGACAAAAAACCGGTTTAAGCAAAGTGTGCACTAAGCCTCTGATTATTCGAGGAACAAATGGATGTACGTCCGCCTATTCCCTTTTAAATCCAAATTAATTAATGAAATTTGGCTTTACGGAATATGAATAATCGGTTGAAGCAAAGTGTACACTAAGCCTCTGATTACCCGGGGATCAAAATGATGTACATCAATTGTCCTTTTTAATCCGATTTTTATTGAGAAAATATTTTTGTTTTAATAGTGGAAATAATTGATTTAATTGTGGAAAATAGTTTGATTCCTTTATATTTAAAAAATAGAGTTTGTGAGTCTCTTGATATTCATGTTAATAATAATTCAAAAATTAATCTGCTTAATAAATTAATTAATTAAAATAATTAGTGTAATAAAAAACTAAAAATAAATAAAGGGGATATAAATAGAATCGCAAAGGGGAACAAGTAGAAAGGATTTAATGGGATTAAGGAGCAAAATGAAAAGAGGGCTCAATAGCAAATATATTAATACACCTAATTTAGTAATAATAAATAATAAAGAAAAAAATGAGGAAATGAGTGGAAACCAAATACAACTATCATAGAACAAAATACATGGATTATCAACATAACTGCAACTTGTTTATTCAAATCTTTTTTAAAAAGAAAGCACATAAATAATAATAAAGGAAATAGAAAAAGAATGAGTGAAAAATGAATAACAAAGCTACCTGATCCTTTTTATTCGACATAGTATGAAAAATGCTAGATGCCTCAAAAAGAAACTTATACTTCTTTTCAATTTAATTAAATTTCAATTTAATAATAAAAAAGAGAAAAAAAAAACTAATTTTGTAAAAGAGAACAAGTCTTTCTCCCTCTCTAACACTCTCTATTCTCAATTAAAAAAATCATTCAAGCTCTTTATGAAACAAAATCAATACACAACAACATAGCACAAAAAACAACAAGAAAAACTACCGGATCAGAGAATGGACGGTGCGTCGGAGACAACGAAGCAAGTACAGCGGCGCGATGCGTTTCGGCAGGTGGTGCGTCGAAAGTGAAGTTTGAGTGGTATTTGTATGCCTTTTCATTTTCTTTTTAGGATTGGTCTGTTGGTAATGTGAGTTTTGTTGAGAAAAAAATGTGAGTTCAAAGTCTCACATTGCTTAAAAAAGTGGAGGTTGAACACTTTATAAGTAAGTGGACTCATACACCTATCACCTTAAGGTTTTTGGTGAATATGTGATGTCTTTCTCACTTGTTAGGGTGAGCTTTTGACCTCCAGGTGAATGTTTGAAACAAGTGTGTATGCTTCCCCCTTATGATGAACCATCAATGATATTAGAGATGTGGTTCGAGTAAGGGACAAACTCCTTGTGTCGAAAGTCTTCCTGACATAGTTGTCAGACATCGTGTTCTGTTGAAGTGCCCATGACGAGATAAGGGTGTCTCCCAATGGCGGTACAAGCATGTGGATGAAAGAGCTTCCGCTTGAGGGAGATCATAGTAAATGGACTCACACTTAAGAGGGATATTATTGGGAAACAAATGTGAGTTGTGTTGAGAAATAAATGTGAGTTCTAAGTCCCATATTGCTTAGAAAAATGGAGGTTGAGTACTTTATAAGTAAGAGGACCCATACACCTATCCCCTTAATGTTTGGGGTTAATATGTGGTGTCTTTCTCACTTGTTTGGGTGAGTCTTTAACCTTTAGATGAGTGTTTGACCCAATGTAAATGATTCCTCCATCATGACGACCCATCATGGTCCACTCTCCATTGTGTGAAAATTATATATCTATTCATACTAATTTTCTGGTTAACATAAAAGGAAAACAAGTCATAGTGACAAATCACGACCAAATAAAAAAAAGAGTGATAAATTGTGACCAATTAAAAACAAGAGTGCCAAATCATGAAATATTATGAACAAGAGTGACCAATCATGACCAATTAAAAACAAGAGTAACAAATCATGACCAATTAAAAACAAGAGTGACAAATCATGAAAGATTGTGTATATTATGATTTTTTTTATATTTTTTGTGAATTTCGATTATTTTGTGATTAAAATGAATACAAAATTAACAATAAAAAATACCTAATTAAAAATATGAAAATAATATTAAAATACTTTTAAAAGTCTGACTTTTTGTTGACTTTTTTTTACGTTTTAATGAAAACTTGAATAAATAATAAATAGTAATACATATTCTATATATACATTTTATTTTGAATTGGTCAAAAAAATGAAAACAAATGCAAATACTTTTCATACACCAAAAGAGTAAACAAGTAAAATACAGACAAAATTTAGGGTACGACAGTTGCCTCTATTTAAATATCTTTGATCGGAGAAGATGAAGAACATCAGTCTTCATATTCTCATTATGGAAGATAATTTAATATAGAAGGACCCCAATTTTGTCCACCGAGAGAAATATGGAAAAAATAAGAACACAATCTAGATTAGGATAAGACACAAGATCGTCGTCAACTCGTGAGTTAATGCTTAGATCAAGGATAAGGAGATTTTAATCAACTCAAGAGTTAATGCTTATATAAAACTGGAAATGATCGTCGTCAAGTCAAAGGTCGATGTTTAGATCAACTAGGAAAAGATCGTCGTTAACCCGAAGGTCGATGCTTAGATCAAATTGGAAAATATCCCTGTTAACTCGAGAGTTTATGCTTAGGTCAAACGGGAAAATCTCTTTATCACCTCGAGAGTTAATGCTTATATCAAATGGGGAAAATATCGTCATCAACTCGTAAGTTGATGCTTAGATCAAATGGGAAAAGATCGTCGTCAACCCAAAAGTCGATGCTTAGATTAAACGGGAAAAGATTGTCGTCAACCCAAAGGTTGATGCTTATATCAAATGGGAAAAGATCGTCATCAACCCAAAGGTCGATGCTTAAATAAAATAGGATAAAAAAAAAGATAAATACTCACGTACGCAGACAACTTAAATGGTTCTCATGGATTACCATGGACGTGAGGGATGATAATATCTTCCCCTTGCGTAATTGACTTTCGAACCCATATTTGGTTGCGAGATCAATCCTTTTCCTTTATTCTTTTTTTCTTTAAGAAGATTTTTATCGACTATTTCCCCTTTCCTCTCTTTTATACGAGGAACAAATAAATATCGATGGCGACTCTGTGTCATTCAGTCAGTCGGATTTTTCACAGTAGCAAAACCAGTTAATTATGATATTGTCTGATTAATTGAAAGACCTTTTTCAACTAAATAATTGACTAGAGCATAAACCAAATAGATTATTTCATGTTTAGTTGAGTCTAAAATTGATTGAGACAATCTCTTAATGATCGGTAACGTCTATATATCAATTATCCCATTATTTTAGGTGACGTGGCCTTAACAATTAATTATTTTAGGCGCCTAATTAATTATCCCATTAATCCGGCCCATGAATTATTTCCTTTTTGAGTCACATCTTCTTCGATATGAAAGAGGCTTCTTATCGGTCGAAATCACACCAAAATTCATAGTTTTCTTAGTTTTAAATATTTTATCACCCTCTTCCTCACTCTCAAAATATTTTCTCTCACCAAAGTTTGCTTAGTGTCTTGTGAGTGAAAATTACTTGTGAGGAAAGTGTTGTACTTGTGTCGTGTCACTGTTTATTTCAGGAGTGTGATACTCTTGAAGGACCGAGTTTAGTTCTTGAGATAAACCATCGAAAAATCTCTTTTTGGTTATAGACCTCATCATGTAAAAGTTATGTTTGGTTATTGAGAAGAGTCGATGAGTGGGTTCATCTTGTGTAAAACCTTTCTATTGGTTGGGGTGACAAGCCACTGTAAAATCTCTCGATTCTCTTATAAGAAAGGTTCGTGGGAATAACTTGTAAAAACTCAAGATTTTAGTGAAATCTCAAGAAGATATCTTGGCGATAGGATTAGGCCAAAATCTATACTCAATTTTATAAAATCAAATAGTTCTTATAATAAAAATGGCTATGTAATCAACCTAATAAATATTTCATAAGTATTTGTCAAGTTAAGAAGAAGACCAATCGTTTTATGTATAAAAGCAATTTTCCTCTTAAGCATGGTCATTTAGAGCTGTTATGTTTAACTAAAATGTATGATTTAAGATGTTCTAAAGGGAATGACTCAAGACATCTTAAATTCGTTAACCATAAAGAATCCAAAAATATCTAGGCATCAAACGTAAAAACCTGATTGTTCTGTAGGGACTCTTTACAACTTTAAGAATCTAAATAAAAATCAAGAAAAGTCGTGAAAAACATGAGTTACAGAATTTTCTAAGAAATTATATCAAACGTTTGAGGAATTACATGGAAGAAATTTATTGATAAGAGAAAACCCTTGGAAGATATCCAACCAAGGAGAAAGAGTTTCATTAAGATCAATTATGGTTTCAAATGATTCAGAGAGATGCATAAATAAAGAGATATAATGTATGACTCATATCTTGTTAAAAGGAGAAAAAAATCTCCTAAACAATCTCTTAAGGTTTTATGGTAAAACAATTAGAAGAAAAATAAATTCAACAAATTACGATTATTTCTCTAACACTTGCCAAGTCAATATGCTTAGACCATTAATATTATTTAATTTCTAATCAAGTTGCTTGAGAAGTGAAAGGTTTTAGCAAAAGGGGGTATGGAACTAATGAAAGATGGTGCGGAAAGCAAAACAAAATCCAAACTCTCTCAAGGCCCAAATGGACCAAAGGAGATCTCAAAAATCTCTTAATCGATTAAACCAATAAGGTTAATCGATTAAGACTAAATCTCTTTCAAATATGGAGCGTAGTTCAACTTTTTTAATGATAAATATATATTAATAAATTACAAACAAAGGGGAAGAAACATCGCAAAATTCTAGCTACAAATACAAAACCAAAGCTATAGGTCGAAGAAGTATCCAACTCTGCCAAAACAAGAAACACACGCCAAAAAAGCCAGCAACAACCACAAAAAAGTCTAACATTCCACCAAAGAGGAAATTTGAATAGACCTTAACACCAATAACCACCATAAACATAAACAAAATTAACCTGGAAAAGGAGCAAGAGCAAATCAGACCCAGACCCCAGGGAAAGGACAAAACCACTCAATATGTTATTGGCTCAAACAAATAATAGGATTTTTCAGCCAACTAGAGAAAAGAAAAGAGGTGTTTGAATACTTTTCAAAATCAAATAATTTTAATACTTCCAAGTAGAGTAAACCATAAGGAAACCTCATCTCAACTTATTCGACCAAGCTTGAGATAAAAAGTCCTCACAAAGCAACAAAACATTATTAGGAAGAACAAAAGACAAACCTAGTCATATAAAGATCCTATACAAAATCACCAAAGCTATCTCATAAGTCTCAAAAAGATGAGAAGAAAACTCAAGGGGCACCACAAAGACTACAAGACACTTTTACCATGTCAGATAAGACACTTCGTTTATATAGATTAAGTCTAGAAGGAAATTTATCAAAAAGAAATTGCTAAGAGAAGTTTAAAACCTTGGACAAATCCCAACTTACCCAAGTACACGATAACATCCCGTCTACTATATTAAGGGGGAAATAAGACCAAACTTAGTCGCAAGGAGGAAAACATAAGTCGGGGTTACTAAATACATACCATTTTTCTCTTCCTCCCACTACCAAAACAATCACTCTCCAAGATAAGCTTAACCTCCTGAACAAACCTAACGAAATCTTCTATTAAATCACATTCCCAAACAAAAAAGAATCTACACCACTGAAAAATACATATCACCAAACCACTACCTAAAACTACCATTTCTACCACTGACATATCCTAGTGGTGACCAATTAGGTAGGGCCTATGAATCCTCTCTCTAAGAGGGATGAGTCCCACCTAAGGATCAAACCAATAGGAAGTAAAAAGAACTAATCCCACTTGCATCCTAATACCATCAACAAACCAATCAAAAGGGTCCCCAACTTTCGAACCAATGAGAAAGAAACCTCTCTACCAGGATGAGATAGGGCCGAGATTAGAGGATTTACCCCCTCATATAATCACTCACATGAGCGTCATATATAGCTGAAAGAATATCCCTACACACTCTAGAAGCTCCAGAGAGAAACCTCTAATGCCAATTATATAATAAGACCAAATTAACCAAGTAGAGATCACAAACACCAAGACCATCACACCGTAAAAGTTTGTAGACATCCAACCAACACACCCCAGAGATCTTAACATTCCCTTTTACCTCCCCTACATAGAAACCTCCTTTAAGTTCTAAAAATCCTCTTTCATACCTTAACCAAAATCTTAAGGAAAGAAAGATAAAAAAATTGGCATAAAGTTCAGAACCAAATTCAACAAAACTACCTTCCCCCGAGGCTATCATATCTATGGCACCAAGAAAGAAACCTTCTAGAATTGAGAGAAATCAAAGACTCTCAAGTAGACTTTAGACGAGGATTAGAACCTACAAGAAGACCAAAATATTATAATGGAAGAGTCTCAAACTCTCAATTGACGACATTTGTGGAAACACCTAAGAAAGCCTTATCAACATTCACACATAAAAGCTTACTCCTAAAAAAAATTCACCCATAGCCCTAAAGCAAGCTCAAACACATGGAGAATAACTTTTATAATTTAAAATTCTCCATGGAGGCTTCTGCCAAAATAAAAGTATCATCCGCATACAGGATCCAACCCCATTTTGTACATAATTAACCAAATGTCTAGCTGATGTAAAAAAAAGTTGTACATCTACCATTTTTCTTTTATAAATATAAGTTTGTCACAATATAAAAAAATGAATATGCCAAAATAATATAAATATATTTAAATATAAATACAAACCCGAGTTTTAACATTCTTGCAACAATGATAACATTGCAAAAACATTAGAAGAATCCTTTAGAAACTAACTCAACAATCAATACTTGATGCTTTTAGCATTGTGTCATACCATATCAAAAGGAAATGCAACTACAGAAAAAAGAAAAAAAGCGTTTGATCTTATTTTTCTTTTTTGATTTCTTCTGAGAATCACCATCTGTTTCTCCATTAAGTTTTATAGTCTCACTCTCATTTTTTGAGATGTTTTCGTTCTCCTTAGTTGATTCAACGCTAGACGTTGGAGTATGTTGTGCCTTTGATATTTCTTCATCACTTTTGTTAATACCTTCATCGAACCTTTTTAAGTTTGCAAGTGCATTAATCTTTTCTGTGTAAATATCATGAAGAATCCTTATCAGCATTCCAGTGATTTCCTTGAATTCTGGTCTGAGTTTTGGATCTTCAATCCAACAAGATTGCACCAAGGGAGTTATTACTTCAGGAAAATCATCCAAACTTGGCCTCATATTCTGCAACCATTTTCAACAATTACATGCATTAAAAATGTTCTAATGTTACATAGGATATATGAAAACAAGCACCTCATCAATGAAGTAATGAATATTGCATACGTTTACGGTAGCATATGCAGCCATGAAATCTTTTCTATCTTTAAATGGAGTTTGATTTTTGATCATAGACCAAAGAACCATTGCAAAACTGTACACATCTGCTTTGTGATCATAGCTTTTCTTTGCTCCCTTTGGAAGTGGATCTTTGCTTAAAATCTATATAATACATTCAAATATAAGAAAAATATATATTAATTAACAGAAATACTATGTCTCTACTATTTCTTACACCCATTCATACAACATACACTGTTCACCGTATTTATATGTTGAACAGTGCTTTTTCTTATAAATAAAATATAATATTTATAAAAAAAATATTGTTTTTAAAATAGTTTTTTTAACATAAATTTAAAGTTTATTCTTAACCAATTTTATTTTTTTATTAATCATAAAAGTATATGTTATTAACCACTTATTTTACTTATAATTTATTAATCAAGTTTATTAATTTATTAACCAATAAAATACACAATATTAACCAAATTCTAACATTAAATTATAAAATATAGATTAATTATTATATTTTATACTTTTTAATGTTTGGTTAATGTTGTGTAATTTATTTGTAAATAAATTAGTAAAGTTGGTCAATAAATTATAAGTAAAATAAGTGGTTAATAACATATATGTATGATTAATATAATAATAAAATTGGTTAGTAATAAATTTTATATTTATATTAAAAAAAATATTTTTTATAAATATTATCATTTTATTTAAAAAAAACAAAAAAAAAATACTATACGATAAATAGTATATGGTGTAAGTATTGGTGTATGAAAATGGTGTAAAAATATCATTTCTCATTGATTAAATATATATACACAAAACATGATAATTTTAATCATACAAATGAATGAACATATACATATATACCTCAGGAGCCATATATCTATATGTACCAGCTTCAGAAGTCATTTCATCACATATATTCTCTCTAGCTACTCCAAAATCAGCGACTTTAATATTACTCTTATCTTTTGTAAGAAGTAAATTACCTACAAATAAAAAAAAATTACATATAAAATATCATTTGGAAAAAATATATAAAATTAAATTACCAGGCTTGAGATCACGGTGAATGATGCCGTTTGAATGCAAATACTCCATAGCTTGTGAAATATCAAGAGCATAACTCAAACATTGTTCCAATGAAAAGGTTATTGGATAGATGTTTTTCATGGTTTTCTGAAGCGAACCACCTTCTAGTAGTTCTGTGATTATCATCATTGATGGTTCTACAATGGCTCCAATAAACTGAAAATTAAACTTTAATGTTATGATCTAGCTAACTTTGAAATTTTAGGCAAAGAAATATTTTGATGAATTTAGATTAAATTAATTTTGTTATAGTAAACTTGTTTTGAATAAAAGAATACCTTAACAACATTTGTATGTTGAATCTTAGATAAAAGCTTTACCTCCCTCTCGAATTTGAGCTTAGACTCCGGCGGAACATCCTTTGTTCTCTCCGGCTGTATAGCTTTAATGGCCACCGGTTGATCTTCATACCTGAAATTAATTGCGACTAGTAAGTGGCTCAATAGATCTTAAACAAGCTCGTATACTCGTCTAAATAAAAAATTTATGCATTCTTTCACGTTTAAGATTGAATATCTTAAACGTGACTCGAGTGGTCTAATCGATTCAGAATCGATTATAATAGTATTGTAAACATAGTAGCAAGTACTTACCATCCTCGGTATACAATGGAATCTGAGCCTTCTCCGATGATCTCATCAATGACTAATTTATCAGAATCCATCAACAAATTAGGATCAATATCAAAGACAAAACCATCAGAAACAATACTATCACTCGACCTGTTTTCGACATTCTTGGAGGAGTAGGCGAGTGACATTTGGTAAAGTAACATAGTGTTTATGTCTGACTGTGAGAGCTTTGGATATTCACTAGCCATTTTTACTATTGTTACATTATAACAAATGCATGGATATCCAGGCTTTATATATAGTACATAGAATTTAAAACAAGGGGGGAAATGGTAAGTAAAAAGTGTTGTAGCTTATATGGAAACTTGTAAATTTCCTATTGTAGCATTGCATATAGATAGTGATGCATATAGAATGAGAGGCAAAAATATTTCAAATTACATTAAGTGTCATTTATTAAAGAGGTAAAAAGAAGAAAAAAAATTAAAAAAAGAAAAAAAAATATGTCAGTGTTAAATCAGTTCAATGAGTAATTTCTGCGAATTCGACAATATTTCTTTATTCATCTTTAAAATATTATATTTCAACTATTAAACTATTTAACCAAAAAAATATAATTACAAAAAATAAATTCTTCTAATTGAATAAGTGTATCTCATTAATGTATCCCTTGCATTTATAATTTTTTTAAATAAACAATAAATTAAGATATATAAATAGAATAAAATCGAACACCAACCACATAATCCTACATAATCCTAAGTAAATAAGTAAGATTTTCATTTTATAAAAAGTGTACTTCATTAAAATGGTAATGTTGGTCAAAAACTAATATTTTATTTCTATCAAATTGGTATATTTAATTAATTATGAATAATATTTATTATTATTAATTTTGTAATTTATATTAAATTTGTTAATATTTTAGTCATTTAAGTAAATTAATATACTATGATTATTTTTATATATTTAAATGTATTATTATAAATGTAATTTCGTATAAAATTAGATTCTCTAAAATATTTTATTAAAAATTAAAATACTATTTTATAAACTTATTATATTCTATTTAAAGACTACTATCTAACTTATTTAAATATGATAGTATAATATACCGATTTTTTAAAATGGCATATTTGACTTTTAAAGACGTTATTAGATATTATAGATGACATAACAGTTGTAAATATTATTGTTTTATGTGAAATTTAAAATTTACAAAGTCTAACTTGATTTTACCTATTTCCAATAAAAAAAATTATTGTTTATCTCATATTGCAAGTGGTTTAGCAAAAACAAGTGTCTTTTTAACAAAGAAAATTATTTTTGAAAAAAGTATTATGTTACTTTTTCAATTTTAATTTTAAATTACTATACTTCATTATATATTTATCATTGTTATTAATAGATAATATATTTTTAAAGAATTAATAGGCAATAGTTGACGGGCTGAATAAATTTATAATATTTTTTACACCGTATTCTCTATCGTTTTTTAACTATTAGAATAATGGTCCAATTTTTATCTCTTAAAACTCTAATTGTAGTTAGGAAGGAAGAGTTTTGAAAAAATAAAATAATAAAAAGTTTTTAATAAACTTTTTATATAAATACTTGTATAAAACCATAAATTAATAGTTATAACTATCATATTTTAATCTATAAAACATTATAATAATATATATTATAATTGAAAATTTTATTTAAACTCTCTAAAATCTTCTAAATATTATATCAACATAAACTATAAAATATAATCATAGTATTGAGAAAATAATATACAATGTTGTATTTAATTTTAAAAATAATATCTATTTTTATAAACTAAAAATACAAAAATGATATATTTATTTAACATCTTAGGTCGGAACTTAAACAAACAACAAGCATTTACAACACATTCATAAAATAATTTAAGCTTTGATCCATTTATTTTACCACATTCAGAAAATTAATGTCTCTATTTAAAATTTACATAATTTCTTTTTCTTTTCATATTTTTGCCATTAAAAATGATAATATAAAAAAAAATTAATGACATATAATTTATATTTATATTTAAAATTAAATTCAAATAAATATATATTATTTGTAATAATAATAATAATAATAATTATTATTATTATTATTATTATATTTAAAACATTCAAAGTTATTTTAGCTAATTTTTATATGGAAATGTATGGTCACATGAACCTTCCTTCTTCACACATCAATTAAAATAAAATCTAATAATTTTAAATAATTTTAAATATAAATTATAAAACAGGGGAATTGTAAATAAGATAATTTCCATGTGACATATTCGTAATTATCCAAATTTATGCACGACTTTTTAATTATTTTTAAAACTAAAATTTAAATAATTATTAATTAAAGTATACAAAACATTTTTAAAAAATTCTAACATAAAGTCATTGCCATATGAATTTTATGCCGTCCAAATCAAATAAAATCTAATAAATTTAATTTTATCCCCCTTACAATAATTTTGTGGTTTGCTTATTAAAATCTCATATTTAAACTCCAATCACAATATTTTATCTCTCTACAAATATTTATTTGAGTATATATGTTAATATTTGAGACGTAAATAGATTGGACTATGCCAAACTTTACTTAAATAGACTATATCTAATTAAAAAAAAAAATAAGATTTGACCTATTATTTTTCAAAGGATTTATTTTGAGTCTGGTTTGATTTTTTAAAATCCTATTTGACCAATTATCCCGTATAAAATCATATATTTTTGATTTTGTACATCTAATTTTTCTAGGCTAATAAAATATGTTAGAGCCTATACATTCATTTTTCTGATTTTTTTGCAACATTCTTAATGTATAGATATATATGAGTTATACACAACATAAAATAATAAAACTCACTTATAAAAATTATATATGAATATAAGTGCTAGAATAATCATATCTAATAGCAACAAGCATCTCAAACTTAATTCAATAATTATAGTTAAGTCTTAGGCATATCAATAGCAAGTCTCATTACTATGAAAAACCCCTTTCATCATAGTTAGAAAAAGGATATAATCACGTTTGAACAACCGTGATGAAGTAGGATGTGGTTGTAAGTTCGATGTTTTGAACCACGAGCATGTGACCGTTGTGATAAATTATGTAGTGTGTCATTTATCCCAACGGTTGACTTAAACAATCGTTGTCATAAATATAGGGTCATGGGTTTGATACCCAACTGCAATCCTGCAAACACCATGAAAAAAGTAACATGTTAACATAAAGTAGCATGACATTGTAATCCAACAAAAATTTGCCAACATACATTACAATAACATCAACATAACAACAACATATACGAATAAGAGAGAATATGAAAAAAGATTTGTCAACAACAACCAACAATAAAACACGTGAAACCGAAGTAAATAATATGAAAATCCTTTCAATAAACATTTATCTATATTTATCAACAATAACAACAACATGCAACAACATACAACAACAACAAAATGCATAAACTCTTGAATAAGAAGAAAATCATGTGAAACATAACAACAACATACACGAAAATGAGAGAATAATGAAGAAAAAGAATATATTTATGTATGAAGAACAAGATTGGTGATTATACTATAGAATAGGGAAGATAATGACGCAGAAGAAAAGAGAAAATGTGTGTTAGAGTTTTGCTTTGAGAGATATGACGATACTGACAAGAAGCGAGGGTTAATTCACTTATATATGGTTAAACAATTTCACCATGGTCTTATTAAAAAACCATGATGAAATGTAGCTCCTTTTACAACGGTTACAATTACCGTGGTGATTTTGAACCCTATTGTAAGGACAACACTCATTGTAACGAAAGAGTAAAAAATTGTTGAAGCTCGGATTCGAACCCATTCATTCCATGAATGTATAATCATGGTTAATTAATTTTGACTATAATGCAATGTATTTTTGTGTGTGCGCGTATATATATATATTTCCAAAATAACCATGTTTGGGGGAGGATGCGCCGGGGGAGTTGGCGCACCCCAAAAAAATAAGAGGAGTCGCCAGATGCATTGGGCCTCATGAAGAGGCCCAGCATGGCCCTCCAAAAGGAGGCGCCAATACAGCTGGCGCCTATGTATGTGTTTCTTTTGAAAATAAAATTTAATTTTGCAGCCAACAAGAATCAAACACACAACCTTTAGATCAATAGTGAAACACATTACCATTGCATCACAAACCCTTCATATTAACTTGTTTCATCATATATTTAATGAGCCATTGTTCTTAGATCATAAGAGACATTAAATTTTTATTTTAAATTTTAATATCTTAAAATATATGAATTATATTCTTCAATATTTATATAATTTATTTATAATCAATATCAATTGCTATTTCCATTTTAAATTATATGTTACTCCTATTTTGTAAAATATTTTGTTTTATATTTTAACCTTAAACATATTATTTTGTTTTATATTTTTTGAATTATTCAACCTTAAACATATTATTTTTTATATTAATTTTTACACAAAAATTCAAATAAAACTTCATAATATTTATTATAAATACAATTGAAAAATTATATTATTTTAAATATAATATATTTTTAAATATTATATTACTTTTTATAAATAATATAATATATTAATACATGTCTAAGTTATATAAAATAATACTTAAATATTTAATATATAAAAAATTAATAAAATATAAATACATTATAAAATAAAACACAAAATAATTGAATATTAATTTGAATATATTAATATATAATATTTTTAAAAATTAAACAATAGAGATAAAATTTAATAAAATGAAAGAAGAACAATATATTAAAGAATAGAGATAAAATTTAATAAAATGAAAAACATGGTTATTTTAAAAAAAAAAATCATATATTGTTCTTTTTTCATTTTATTAAATTTTATCTCTATTCTTTAATATATTGTTCTTTTTTTATTTTATTAAATTTTATCGCTATTCTTTAATTTTTAAAAATATTATATATTAATATATTCAAATTAATATTCAATTATTTTGTGTTTTATTTTATAATGTATTTATATTTTATTAATTTTTTATATATTAAATATTTAAGTATTATTTTATATAACTTAGACATGTATTAATATATTATATTATTTATAAAAAGTAATATAATATTTAAAAATATATTATATTTAAAATAATATAATTTTTCAATTGTATTTATAATAAATATTATGAAGTCTTATTTGAATTTTTGTGTAAAAATTAATATAAAAAATAATATGTTTAAGGTTGAATATTTCAAAAAATATAAAACAAAATAATATGTTTAAGGTTAAAATATAAAACAAATTTTTTTACAAAATAGGAGTAACATATAATTTAAAATGGAAATAGCAATTTATATTGATTATAAATAAATTATATAAATATTGAAGAATATAATTCATATATTTAAGATATTAAAATTTAAAATAAAAATTTAGTGTTTTTCTCTTATGATCTAAGAACAATGGCTCATTAAATATATGATGAAACAAATTAACATGAAGTGTTTGTGGTGCAATGGTAACTTGTTTCACTATTCATCCAAAAGTTGTGTGTTTAATTCTTGTTGGTTGCAAACTTAAATTTTATTTTCAAAAGAAACACACACATAGGTGCTAGCTGTATTGGCGCCTCCTCTTGGAGGGCCATGCAGGTGCCTCTTCATGAGGCCCAATGCATGTGCGTCAATGCATCTGGGGCCTCCTCTTAGTTTTTGGGGGATGCGCTAACTCCCCCAGCGCATCCTCATTGACTGATTTTGAAATCTAAAACTTTTTTATTGTGTGTATAAATTTAGAGTAGTTATTATCACCTTGTCTACGAACAAACAAAAGATTAAAGTAGATACCTCTCATCCAACCTTTATGAAAATATGTTTACTGATAATATTTATTAAGTAAAAAAAATACACGGTTATTTAGAAAAATCTTAATTCAAATTTGTGAAAACTACGCTTA
The DNA here is from genome assembly GCF_024323335.1 of Lathyrus oleraceus. NCBI lineage: Eukaryota > Viridiplantae > Streptophyta > Magnoliopsida > Fabales > Fabaceae > Lathyrus > Lathyrus oleraceus. The sequence continues at coordinate 451,181,834 of NC_066580.1, forward strand.
CCTAACATTAATTCAAAGTCTAAAAAATAAAATAAACAATACATTCTCTCTACACTAGAAAAGAAAGCATGCACATTCATTTCAAAAGTTTTGATATCACGCAAACCCAACAAAAAATAAAGAGAGTATTTATAGATATTCACACAAAGAATTTATCTTGATTCACCTTGTTAACTATGGTTGGTCTAATCCCTTCATATTCAAATATTTTTACTATAAGTAAATTGAATTATAGACAATCCCTAGAACACTACATTCTTAGAATTTCCTTGCTTCAAAATAAATGACTTTGATACCTTTAATCACTAAGGATTATCATGCCTAAACTAGATGTTTGTTTAAAAAACTAATGTAGAGTGGTAAACTTAATAAAGCTCAACTTCCAATATATGATTTTTTAAGAAATAATATTGAATATATAAAACTTATGTCCAGGTGTTTGTTCTTTGATACTATTACAATGAAAGGAAAAGGTTAAAACTAATTCAATATTATGTAGATTTATCCAATGTTTTGATAACACACATACAAACAAGTTAGCAATGGAAAATAAAGAAGGTACGGATATCCTAGTTCACCGTATTAACTATATGTAAGCTCAATCTTATCACACTATGGATTTTTTCACAATAACCAAATCAAATTACAAACAACCGCTAAAAATATTCAGACTTAAATTTCATTCTCTCTCACTATAGGAGTTTTATACCTTAGTCCATTAAGGGCTTCCCTGTCTCACTCTATAAGAACTTGAACATAATACAAATATATTTATTTAAACAATTAACATAGAGTGTTAACAAACAAATAAACATGGTAGCAACGAAAAATAAAGATAGTATTAATAGAGATTTAGAGGGCATAAGTGATCAATTATTCATCTAGACACATGTGGTCACTTTTCGTTGAGTGCCAATAATCATGTCCTTTAAGATATGTAATGCCCTAAACTTGTAAACAATATCATGTTATTAATGATGGAATTAGGGTGATTTATCTAAATAATTAGGGATTAATAAACCCTAGTAGCACCATTAGTAAATTTGAGTTTAATGGCAAGGGCATTATGGTAATTGCTTGGTCTTCCTATATAAAGTCAAAATTAGCCAAATTCCTCATTTTCTCACTTATATTATCTCTTTTAGAATCTAAGTTTTGAAATTGAGAGTGGGCAAGGAGATTTTGTAAGAGAATGGGGAGATTTTGATCAAGCATCAACATTCTTCAATTGTATGTATGAAGTTCTTTGATTTCTTGGAGAAGAAGACTCAAGGCAATAATTTGATCACCGTTTCAGCTCCTTCATCCCCTTCAAACCAAAAACTCATCAAGGTCAAGATGGGGTTCCACTAGGTTTGTGATCTTGGGTAGAACCAAATTAGGGCAATGCATGGCGGGAGGACTATATAGCTTGATGAATGTGTGTTTTGCTTGATATCTCTCCACTTGTTTTGCTTGGTCATGTTTTTTCTTCATGAAACTTGCATGCTATGTGTTTTTGATGTCTAAATGATATGTTTGAATGCATGATTTCCTTTGATTAGGATTGAGACTATGAACACAAGCAAAACCTACTTGATGGCATGTTTGTTCCATGATAATGCATGTCCATTATTGTGATGCACGTTATTGATTGCTTGATGATAGACTCCGCCGAATTGTGCATGAACTTGTATTCTGGTTGGTTGGTTTTATTGAGTTGATGTAGGTTCTTCCTGAAGGTAGAGAAAAACAAGAAATGGGGGTTTGAATTGTTTCACAATAGCTAAAAAAATTTGCAACACCACAAAAAAAAATAGTGACAACACAAAGAGTTTATCCTGATTCGCTTGAAATTCAAAGCTACTCCAGTCCACCAACCAAGGTGATTTCGCCTTCAATAAGGACTTAATCCACTAATCTCAACAGATTACAAAAACGTCTGAGAGTTTGACAACATCTTAGCCATCTCAAGTCTACAAACCTAAACAAGTCACTTAAGGAATTACAAAGAGTTTCTGGAGTTACAAGTGTTTGACTCAATGCTTCTAGAGAAGCAGTATAAACACACTTTAAGAGCTATGAAACACGACCACACAATGTTGAGCAACAACTCTTGTATGAAAGTATTTCTTACAATAATGATAGTGAGATATTGGAGTATGAGGATATTATTGTGTCAAAGTTGTTTCATTGTATATAAAGTTCTTGTTTTTAGAAAATTCTAAGGAGGCCTTTAGATAACATTTTAAGATGATACCGTTTGAGGGAAATCAATGTAGATTTCTTGCTATCTATGGGATTTAAATGTATTAAATTTCTTGTCCTTTCCATAGAAGTCTTGGAACATAATCCATGGTTTCCTTATAAAAGGAATTTTGCAAGGATTTGAATACTTCCAGAGTAAGTTTTTGATCCGGTGATATCAGATAGAGTGTTGATCATGTATTAGAGTAAGCATGATCAGAGTTCTTGAGCTAGAGTCTAGATATCTTGCAATCTTTAAATATTCTCTTGCAGAGTCTTCAGATCTTCTCTTGCAAAGTCTTCATATTATTTCTTGAATAGTCTTAAGATATTCTCTTGAATAGTCTTCAGATATCAGGGTTTAAACTTTAGCATTCATATTCTTCATGTGATTTCTCTTCAAATTTGTTCTTGTTCAAAGTCAAATCTAATTTCTTTATGTTGGGTCAGCTTTTCTTGACTACGTCAAATGTCAGATATTCGTTTCCTCAAAGTTATTTTAACTTAGAATCTTGCACATTTAGGAAAATCATTAGGTTACAAAATTGTTTCATTCTTTGTTATCATCAAAACTTAGAGATATATTGCAGAATCAATATCTTGTTCTAACAATCTCCCCTTTTTTTATGATATCAAAACTTAGAATTTTGATGAAACAATAAGCACTTTTCAGATATGCTAAATAAAAATTGATTAGAGTCAGATAAAGTGACTCCCCCTGAGATTAGAAATCTCCCCCTAAGTCTGATACTTAAGACTTTTAATGTTTAGTATCAGCTAGGTTTCTAGGGTAGAGACTTCCTTACCAGATTTTCTTAGGTTGCTTGCCTTGATTTATTAGTTTCTCACAAAGATTCATTTTCGCTTTGTTCAGATAGATCCTAAAAAATGACTTAGACTGCGCAAAGATTATGTCAGAATCGTAAGCAGTGCATTTATAAGAGTTAGATAATTTATTTCATCAAAAGGACTTCTATTTAATTCTCCCCCTTTTTGTCAGACTCAAAAAGTTAAGAAAATCACAAGTAATAAAATCACAAAAAAAAATCATTGATAAGAAAGAGAGTTACAAAACAAAACGAACCATAAGAAAAAGGCCTCATAGGAAAAAACACTTAGAAAAGTTACAAAAGAAAATTCCTAGAGTTCCTAAAGGTTTGGAGATGGAGACATCCTCTGAAGAAGTTGAGCTAGAAGATTCTGGATGCTGGAGTTAACTTGATCCTGCTTGTCGAGTCTGGCTCTGACTAGTTGTTGTTTTTTCTACAACTCTTCCAGAGTCTTGATGACTAGAGGAGCTAGGTCAGTTGTTGATGACTCACCTTGAGTCAGAGCAACCTTAGTTGTCTTATCAGCATCTTCAACAACTTTCTGCTTCAGCGGCTAATGCTGCTTCAGCTTCAGCTTTTGCCCTAGCTGCAGCCTCTATAGCAGCTTTCTCCACATCTTCTTTCTTCGCCCTCTCAGCAGCCTCCTGAGCTAGACGAGCCTCCAGCTTCTATTTAGCACTTATGATATAGTCATTTCTGACTTGTTCAGATAACCCCTTCATCTTGAAGACTTCAAAAGTCATCCACCTGATGAACCCGTTCCAGTGAGTCCTTACAACATAAGGGTTATCACTGACACTATATTCGTCAGACAGCTTCTTGAGTCTTGAAGCAAAAGTCTCTGAGAACTTGGAAAATTCCTCATTAAGGGTAAGAAAAGTGGGGTCAGGTTCATAGGGTTGAGGAGTGGGTTCAGAAGGTGCTAGAATAGAGGTTTCAGGTATGGGTTTAGAGGTTTCTGGTACAAACTAAATCTTTTCAGAGCCAATTATGGCCTAAAGTTCTTGATGGTTTAGGGAGGTTGGGTCATGGTTATCTGAACCAGAGTGTTTGGAGTTTGAAGAAAGGTCATAGTAAGGGGGAACTGGGGTTAGAAGAAGGGGGTGATATAGGGTCGATGAAAATTATGGCTTCAGATATGGGGATGAATGTTGTTGTGAGGTTGAATTGAGGTAGTGGAGGTGAAGATGTTATGGGGTCAGAGGTAATGGATTCAGAACATATAGGTATAGAGGTTGTTGGTTTAGAGGGATTTTGTTGAGATATGGATTTTGTGGAAGGTGGAGTGGAGGAAGTAGTGACAGAGGTTAAGAGTGTGGGGGTGGTTGAGTTAATGATGAGATAAATTTCCTAGAACCAGAAGAAATAAGGACTTTTAAGATATGAGACTTACTTGGTGTTGAAGAGCTTATAGGCACAGGTTGCTTCTGAGTCGCTGAAGATTATCCCAACTTGAGACTCTTCTTCTTCTTCTTCTTCTTAGATGGTTCCCTTTTTATTTTCATGAAGTCGGGGGGTTTATCTAGGAGCCAACCCAACATGAAGCCAGAGATATCGTATCCTTGGGCTTCCAGATCATGCAGGTAACACACAATGACTTCAGGAGGATCAATTTTGGAGAATAAATAAATCCCATTTGATATCTCCCTTTGATCCTTCAGAACTTCCCAGGAGGTTTCCTTTGAGGGTTTGACTTTGACCTTGTCTATCAGACCCATGCTCTTCAGATTCCTGTCGTTCAGAGGCTTCCTCACGTCCACAGTGACGTCTTCCAGTGGATTCAAGAAGATGAGATGGTCCACCAGACCACTCTCCACCAGACCACTCTCCACCAGACATCTTAAGCCACACCCTCAGATGCTGGTGAAGCTCTTTGTTCTTGGATGTTTTTCCTTCTGGATTCTGAGAGTAGATTGTGGGGATAACTTCCTGGGACATATACTTAGACCCAGGGTTAATGTTATTGATTCTTTTCCCCCCAACCTTTTCCATGTTCATGAGCACAACTATGTACTTCTCGATAATCACCATCTTTATTCCCAAAACGTGAGACACAATGTAGTGATCATCACAATCTGCGAATCTCCAGAACACCTTTACCAAGTTTGAGTAGAGGGGGTCATATAAACGGTTGAATTAGTTGAGCCACCCTTGATTTTCCAGTTCTTGAGTTAAATCTATTCCATTTTCTTTGAGGTTGTCAAAATCTACCAACAACTCACAAAGAACTTCAAGCTTATCAAAATGCGTTGAAAGATTGATATGAGCAGGACGATCAAGAACATGAGGTTCTTGACATGAGGTTGTTGAAGGAACAACAGTAGGGATTGCAACTTATTATGAATGGGCAGCTTGTTCAGTGGCGTTCACCTCTTGGGAATATTCAAACACTTATTGTTGTTCATGATTCATGATGTTGTTGAGGACGATGAAGATTGATTATAGAGAAAGTTGAGAGAAGTTGAGTTTAAGGGTTTGTGTAAGTTGTGAGTAGTAAAAGTGTGAATGTGTGAAATGTGGAAGTAAATATACACTATTTCAAAAACATGAAAAAACGACAGCGTTAGCAAGAGAGGAAATGAAAATAATTAATATTGCTAAAAAATGAATTGACAAGCGCGGGGAGAATTAAATGCAACCAATGATGGGTGTCTAATCTCAAGATGTGCACATTTCTCGAGAGGATCTCAACAGTTTGGCCTTTGAGTTCTGAGCTAGACATGTGGCTAGAAGATCTAGAGCCTCATGTTTGAGGGAGCACATGTTGATATTTGTGAAGTTAAGAATACCAAGAGGTTTCTGACTCAGAAGGTTTATGATAAAGATATATTCTAACTTGTAGAAGTATCAGAACCAGAATCAGATAAACATCATATGTTTGAGTCAGAGTCTAATTTAACATCAGAGATGAGAATCACATATTCAGAATCATTTTGGGCAATATGCCATATTTAAGTTTGTCAGAATGAAATGAAATATATCATCAGCTAAGGGTTTTGTAAAGATATCAGCCCATTGATGATTTGTATCTACAAATTTTAAAATAATTATCCCTTTTTAAACACAGTCTCTGATAAAATGGTGTTTAATTTCTATGTGCTTTGCTCTAGAATGTAAAATTAGATTCTTACTTAAACATATAGCAGTAGTATTATCACAAAAGATAGGAATGTTACTCTCATAAATATGAAAGTCCTCAAGTTGATTCTTCATCCAAAGCATCTGAGTGATGCATAGTGAAGCTGAAATGTATTATGCTTCTGCAGTTGATAGTGCAATGATTGATTGTCTTTTGCTTGCCCATGAGATGAGGTTTCCTCCCAAAAACTAACAGTTCCCATATGTGCTTTTGCATTCCAACCTATCTCCAGTGTAATCTGCATCACAATACCCTGAAAGCCTATACTCTGATGTTTTCTTATACATCAAGCCATGTTTATGTGTTCCTTTCATATACCTAAGAATTCTCTTAACAGCAGTTAAGCGAGACTCCCTTGGATGTAATTGAAATTTAGCACATAGACATACGCTAAATAATATATTTGGACGCGAAGCAGTCAGTTAAAGGAGAGAACCGATCATACCACGATAGAGTTTCTGACAAACCTTTTGACTTACCTTTTTCGTCTCCAGAATGAAGGTAGGATGCATGGGAGTCTTGGCTAGCTTGCTTTATGACATGTCAAATTTCTCCAGAAGATCTTTTATGTATTTTCTTTTATAGACATATGTGGCTTCTGATGTTTGATTGATTTGAATCCCCAGAAAGAACTTTTGTTCTTGCATTAGGCTCATCTCAAATTCTGCCTGCATTAACTAAGAAAATTCTTGGCAAACTGAGGGGTTAGCAGAACCAAATATTATGTCATCAACATAAATCTGACAAATCATAAGATTGTTTCTGATGTTTTTTCAGAAGATAGTGGAGTCCATTTTTCCTCTAATAAAATCATTTTCCAGAAGAAATGAGCCGAGTCTTTCATACCAAGCTCTGGGAACTTGTTTCAGACTGTAAAGAGATTTCTTAAGTTTAAAAACATGTTCTAGAAGTTTTGAGTTTTCAAAGCCAGAAGGTTGATGAACATACATTTCTTTAGAAATATAACCATTCAGAAACTCGATTTTGACATCCATCTGGTATAATTTAATGGAGTAATTTACAACAAAAGATACAGGGAGATGAATGGATTCTAACCTCGCAACTGGAGAAAAGGTTTCATTGTAGTCAATTCCTTCTTGTTGACTATAACCCTGTGCCACCAGTCGTGCTTTGTTTCTGACTACTTCACCCTTTTCATTTAGCTTGTTTTTGTATACCCATTTAGTTCCAATCACATGGGTTCCCTTGGGTCTTGGTACAAGATCCCAAACATCATTCTTGGAAAACTGATCAAGTTCTTCCTTCATTTCCATAATTCATTCTTTATCTTGAAGAGCTTCTTCATAGGATGTTGGCTCTATCAGAGATACTAGTCCCAAAAGTGTTTCTTCAGAAACTTTTGAATGTTGATCTTGTTCTGACAGATACATTCTTGTTTCCCAAATCAGTTCTTCAGAAACGTTCTTCCTATTTCTTTGTCTTTTCTGATTGATTGTGATTTCAAGTGCTTCTGAAGTTTTTCTTCCCGCTTCTTCAAATTCTTTGGTCTTTTCATAAGAACCTACAAGTGTGATCTCCAGATCTGCAAATTTCTCAACTAGCTTTGACTTTTTAGAGTCAAGCTTGTCATCAAATCTGACATGTATTGATTCTTCCACAACTTGTGTTTCTATATTGTATACTCGATATCCTTTAGAATGTTCTGAGTATCCTAACATAATACACTTTTGTGCCTTAGAGTCAAGCTTGTTCAGATTATCTTTAGTGTTCAGAATAAAACAAGAGCATCCAAAAGGATGAAAATAAGCAATGTTGGGTTTTTTTCCCTTGCACAGTTCATAAGGAGTCTTCTCCAAAATAGGTCTGATGGAGATTCTGTTCTAAATGTAACATGTTGTATTTACAGCTTCTGCCAAGAAGTGCTTAGTTACATCAGTTTCATTGGTCATGGTTTTGGCCATCTCTTGGAGAGTCCTATTCTTCCTTTGTACAACTCCATTTTGTTATGGAGTTCTCAGATAGGAGAAATCATGGGATATTCCATTAGACTCAAAAAGTTCTTCAAAAAGTTTGTTTTCAAATTTGCCACCATGACCACTTCTAACTCTGATGATTTTAGTGTCAAATTTATTTTGCACTTTTGAACAGAAACTAGTGAACACATATTGTGACTCATTCTTGTGCCTTAAGAATTTTGCCCATGTCCAATGACTATAATCATCAACAATGACAAGTCCATACTTCTTACCATTGAATGGTGTTGTTTTAACATGTCCAAATAAATCAATGTGTAGAAGTTCCAGAGGTCTGGAGGTAAAAACAACATTTTTGGTTTTGAAAGTGGTTTTAGAAAATTTACCTTTCTAACATGCTTCACAAAGAGCATCTAAAGAAAACTTCAGCTTAGGTAGGCCTCTAACTAACTCAAGTTTATTTAGCTGACAAATCATCCTCAAGATAATGTGACCCAAGCGTGTATAAAACTAGCATCTTTAAGTTCCATGTTTTGGAACATATGCTTTCTTTCCGTCATGTGTCCCGAGCATCTAGAGTCTAGGTACCATGATTGGTGTTTTAACTCTATTGCACATGATATCTGCAACATACATTATTTTATCTTTTGGTACCCAGAATCTTTTGGGTCCTTTAGGATTAGTTCTCCTAGAGTTTCTGAAAACTTTGGGTTTTCTAGCATTATTAAACTTTTGTGTTTGTGCAGGTGTATAATGATAAGAAAAAGGAGATTTTGATTTGTTTTCTATAGTAGGTTTCTGATCATCGTCATCAGAATCGTAACCTATTCCTCTTTTTCTATTATGACTTACACCATAGATCATAAAAGCCATTTTGCTTCTTTCTAGGCTGTGGTTCAAAAAATTCTGAAAAGCTTTTTCATATTTGCATATGATAGTGTCAGAAGTAGGTGGAGCTTTAGAGAGAGTTTCCTCAAGTTTTGAACATTTCTTAGTTGATAATTCTTTTTCTATTTCAAGAATAAAGTTATTTTCTTTAAGTTTAGAAACTTCTTTCTCAAGCTTATCACACTCTTCAACAGTTTCTTCATGAACCTTTTTCAAGTTCTTGAATTTCTGTCAAAGCTTCTGATACACGCTCAAAGATTCTGACAAACAGGTTTCTATATCAGAACGAGAAAAGCTAGATAATACCTCTTCAGAGTCAGACTCTGTTTCTGATGAACTTCTAGAGGTAGTGGCCATGAATGCTATGTTTGCTTGCCCGTCTTCATAATCAGATTCAGGAGCTTTAGATTTAGAGTCATCCCATGTTGCCATGAGTCCTTTATTCTTTGCTTTGAAAGAAATCTTCTTGAAGCTTTCTTTTTTTAGAGCTATCCTTCTTTAGCTTTGGACATTCATTTATGTAGTGTCCAGGCTCTTTGCATTCATAATATGTTACTTCCTTGTTGGGTTTGCCTTTGGAGGTTGAATCTGGACGATCTCCCTTCTGTCTAGGCCTTATGAATTTGTTTTGTCTTTTTCTCTAGAGCTGTTTGATTCTTATGGAAAGAAGAGATAATTCTTCTTCATCATCAGAAACTTCATTTTCAGAGTCATCAGTTTCTTCTTCTTCAGCTTGAAAGGCTTTATTCCTTTATGGATCTCTTCTTTCTGATCTAGACTTTAGAGCAACAAATTTTCTTTTCTTCTGAGGTTCATCTTCTTCAAGCTCTATTGCATGACTTCTGAGAGAGCTGATAAGTTCTTCGAGACTTATGTTGTTCAGATCCTTGGATAAATTCAGAGCAGTAACCATAGGTCTCCATTTCTTGGGAAGAATTATGATTATCTTCTTGACATGATCTTTTGTAGTATATCCTTTACCCAGAACCTTGAGTCCTGCAACCAAGGTTTGAAACCTTGAGAACATCACTTCAACAACTTCATCATCTTCCATTATGAAGGCTTCATACTTCTGGATTAAGGCCAGAGCCTTTGTCTCTTTGACTTGATTGTTTCCTTCGTGCGTCATGTTCAAGGAATCAAAGATTACTTTGTTTGTTTCCCTATTGGATATCTTCTCGTATTCATTATAGGAAAAATCGTTTAACGTAATGGTTCTTGCTTTATGGTGATTCTTGAATGCACGCTTCTGATCATCATTCATTTTGCTTCTTGGAGTAGAGATACCAATTGCAGAGATGGGTGGTTCATAACCATTTGTAACAATATCCCAGAGATAAGCATCGTAGCCTAGGAAGAAAGTTTCAATGTTGTCCTTCCAGTAGTCAAATTTTTCCCCATAAAAAACTGGAGATTTTGCATTGTAGCTATCTCTTTCATTTGTGTTAGCGATGAAGTTTTTCTCACCCTGGATCTCTCTACACAGTTAAGTGTTTGATTCGAGAATCAATAACAGAGCCTAAGCTCTAATACCAATTGAAGGTAGATAAAAACAAGAAAGGGGGTTGGAATTATTTTCACAATAGTTAAAAACTTTTGCAACACCACACACATAAAATAAATACTGACAACACAAAGAGTTTATCTTGGTTCGCTTGAAATTCAAAGTTACTCCATTCCACCCGGCCAAGGTGATTTCTCCTTCAATAAAGACTTAATCCACTAATCTCAACATATTACAAAAATGTCTAAGAGTTTGACAACCTCTTAGCCTTCTCAAGTCTACATACCTAAACAAGTCACTTGAGGAATTACAAAGAGTTTAAGGAATTACAAGTTTTTGACTCAATGCTTCTAGATAAGCAGTATAAACATACTTTAAGAGCTATGAACCACGAACACACAATGTTGAACATCAACTATTGTATGAAAGTATTTCTTACAATCATGATAGTGAGAGATTAGGGCATGAGGATATTATTGTGTCAAAGTTGTTTCTTTGTGAAAACTACACTTACCTGATATTCATTCAAAGTCTAAAAAATATAATAAAAAATACATTCTCTCTATACTAGAAAAGAAAGCATGCACATTCATTTCAAAAGTTTTGATATCACGCAAACCCAATGAAAAATAAAGAGAGTATTGATAGATATTCACACAAAGAATTTATCTTGATTCACCTTGTTAACTATGGATGATCCCCTTCACATTCAAATATTTTTACTATAATTAAATTGAATTACAGACAATCCCTAGAACACTACATTCTTAGAATTTCCTTGCTTTAAAATAAATGACTTTGATACCATTAACCATTAAGGATTATCCTACCTCAAGTTTGTTTAAAAAACTAATGTAGAATGGTAAACTTAATAAAACTCCACTTCCAGTGTATGATTTTTTAAGAAATAATATTGAATATATAAAACTTATGTCCAGGTGTATGTTCTTTGATAATATTACAATGAAAGGAATTTTTGATAATATTACAATAAAAACTAATTCAATATTGTGTAGATTTATCCAAAGTTTTGATAACACACATACAAATAAGTTAGCAATGGAAAATAAATTTATAGTAGTTATTATCACCTTGTCTACGAATAAACAAAAGATTAAAGTAGATACCTCTCATCACACCTTTATGAAAATATGTTTACTGATAATATTTATTAAGTACAGAAATACATGGTTATTTAGAAAAATCTTAATTCAAATTTGTGAAAACTACGCTTACCTGACATTCATTCAAAGTCTAAAAAATACAATAAACAATACATTCTCTCTACACAAGAAAAGAAAGCATGAACATTCATTTCAAAAGTTTTGATATCACGCAAACCCAATGAAAAATAAAGAGAGTATTGATAGATATCCACACAAAGACTTTGTCTTGATTCACCTTGTTAACTATGTCTGGTGCAATCCCTTCACATTCAAATATTTTTACTATAATTAAATTGGATTACAGACAATCCCTAGAACACTACATTCTTAGAATTTCCTTGCTTCAAAATAGATGACTTTGATACCTTTAACCATTAAGGATTATCCTGCCTCAAACTAGATGTTTGTTTAAAAAACTAATGTAGAGTAGTAAACTTAATAAAGCTCAACTTCTGGTGTATAATTTTGAAAGAAATAATATTGAATATATAAAAACTTATATCCAAGTGTTTGTTCTTTGATAATATTACAATGAAAGGAAAAGGTTTAAACTAATTCAATATTGTGCAGATTTATCAAAAGTTTTGATAACACACATACAAACAAGTTAGCAATGGAAAATAAAAAAGGTACGGATATAGATCCACACACAAAAATATCATGGTTCACCGTATTAACTATATGTTAGCTCAATCTTATCACACTATGATTTTTTCACAATAACCATATCAAATTACAAACATCCGCTAAAACAATTTAGACTTAAATTTCATTGTGTCACACCACAGGAATTTTATACCTTAAACCATTAAGGGCTTCCCTGTCTCACTCTATAAGAACTTGAACATAATACAAACATATTTGTTTAAACTATTAACATAGAGTGTTAACACACAAATAAATATGGTAGCAACGAAAAATAAAGAGAGTATTATAGAGATTTAGAGGGCATAAGTGATCAATTATTCATCTAGGCACATGTGGTCACTTTTCGCAGTCCAAATCAAATAAAATCTAATAAATTTAATTTTGTCCCCCTTACTACAATTTTGTGGTTTGTATTAGAAGTAATTCATATTTATTAGTTGTACTATTTTCTTAGCCCCTAAGTTTGTTAGAGGGTATTTTAGTATTTTATCCTATTCTAGTAACCCTAGTTTTAGCTTATAAATAGGGTGACAATCATTGTAACTTTTATCATGTTTTGTAGCCGTCATTCTCTGAATAGAATATTTCCATTCATCATTTATTCTACCTTTGCACCAACAATTGGTATCTAGAGCTCCGGTTCGGATTCATTGGGAAACACGGGAAACACGAGTGAACGTGAGGTCTTGTGTGTTTGATTTTGATTCTTAGATTCGTGTTGAATCTTGAACAAAATCTGATCAAAATTTTAATTCTGTGGGTTGGGAAACACTGTGTGAGAAATCTGAGTGTACTGTGCAAGGTAGAAAGATGAACGGAAACGGCAACATGAACACCAAACTTCCAGTATTTGACGGTAAAAACTGGAATCGTTGGATGATCCAAATGCGTGTACTGTTTGGTGCTCAAGATGTTTTAGATCTTGTCATTGATGGTTATGTTCTGGTACCAGCTGATGCGACGGATGAACAGAAAAACGCGCAGAAGGAAGTAAGGAAGAAGGATCAGAAAGCATTGTTCTTCATTCATCAATGTGTTGATGTAAATGTGTTTGAGAAGATTGCAGATTCAACGACAGCAAAGGCTGCGTGGGACACACTGGTTAGATGTTATGGTGGTGACGCATCAGTGAAGAAGGTGAAGCTTCAGTCCTTGAGAAAGCAATATGAGAATCTCAACATGAAGAATAATGAGAAAGTTTCTGAATACATCTCCAGAGTGATTCTGATCACTAATAAGATGAAAGCGTGTGGAGAAACTCTTTCTGAAGAAACAATTATGGAGAAGGTATTGAGATCCCTTACCTCTCAATTTGATTACATTGTGGTAGCAATAGAACATTCCAAAGATCTGAGCACTATGAGAATTGAAGAGCTGCAGAGCAGTCTAGAAGCGCAAGAGTTGCGTTTGACTGAGAGAACTTCTGAAAGGGAAGTAGAGCAGCAGGCTCTGAAAGCAACTTCTGATAGGAGGTATCAGAAGCCAGGAGAAGATCTGATGGTGGTCAGAAGTCAGAAAGCTCAACCTCTGATAGACAAAAGAATGCTCAGAAGGGAAAAGAGAAGTATGACAAGAAGAAGATCCAATGTTACTGTTGTAAGAAGTTTGGTCACTTTGCTAGAGACTGTTGGTCAAACAAGGAGAGAAAATTAGAAGAAGCAAATATAGCCAGAAGTTCTGATGACGAATCTGTGCTATTGATGGCCTCTGAATCTGATGATATGGATCTGATAGACTGGTGGTATATGGACACTGGCTGTTCAAACATCTTACTGGAAAGAAGAAATGGCTGGTTGACTTTGACTCTGAAAAGAGGACAAAGATCAGATGTGCTGATGACAAATATCTTAATGCAGAAGGTATGGGAAATGTCAGAGTGATTCTGAACAATGGGAAAACAACATTGATTCAGAACGTGTGGTATGTACCTGGCATCAGAAGCAATCTGATGAGTCTGGGACAATTAATTGAGAAAGGTTTTTCAGTTACCATGAAGGACAATCTTCTGAAGCTGTATGACTGCAATCAGAAGTTGATTATGGAGTCAGAACAGGGAAGGAATAGAACATTCAAGGTGAATGTCAGAACTGCAGACTCAGAATGTCTTAGTGCAACAAGTGCTGAGAAGGAGAGTGAGCTGTGGCACAAAAGATTTGGTCATTTGAATTTCAGAAGCTTAAAACATCTGAATTCAAAGAAGTTGGTACATGGAATTCCTGCAATTAAGAAGCCTGAAAAGTCATGCAAAGTTTGCATGGAAGGAAAACAACCACGATTGCCATTTGCGTCAGAAACTGCTCCAAGAGCAAAACATGCCTTGGGTGTTGTACATTCTGATGTGTGTGGTCCATTTCCAGTAGCATCGATTGGAGGGAATAAATACTTTGTGTTATTTGTTGATGAATTCACAAGAATGACATGGGTATCCCTTATTAAGCTTAAACATGAGGTGTTTGATGAATTCAAGAAGTTCAGAATGAAGGCTGAGAATCAGAGTGGTCAGAAGTTGAAGATTCTTATAACTGACGGTGGAGGTGAGTATAACTCCAAAGAGTTCTAGAAGTTCTGTGAGGAGAATGGAATTGAGCATGAGGTTACTGCTCCTTATACCCCTCAACACAATGGTCTTGCTGAAAGAAGAAACCGCACTTTGCTTGATATGGTGAGAAGCATGCTAAAGGAGAAGAAACTTCCTCAGAAGCTCTGGGGAGAAGTTGTTGCCACTGCAACGTATGTACTCAACCGATGTCCTACGAAGAAGTTGAAGGAAATAGTTCCAATACAGAAGTGGACTGGAGATAAGCAAAGTGTTAGTCATCTGAAGGTGTTTGGTTCTGTTTGCTATAAACATGTTCCAGAAGCCAGAAGACAGAAGCTGGATGATAGAAGCAAAGTGATGATTCTGATAGGGTACCACAGTACAGGTGCATACAAGCTCTATTGTCCAGAAACCAATAAAATTGAATTCAGCAGAGATGTGATTGTGAAGGAATCAGAAGTTTGGAATTGGGATAAGTCTCAATCTGATTTTGATGTTAGAACTTCTGAAGAGAGGTCGGAGTTAAGAATTTCTGAAGTTGGAGTAAACTCTGTCGTTGATTCTGATTCTGATAGTGATTCTGACTCTGGAGAAGACTCAAAAGATGAAGGTGACTCTGATGACCCAAACTCTGATGACCCAGACTCTAATGGTAATCTAGATTCTGGTGGCAATTCAGACTCTGGAAATATGCCAGACCCTGAAGATGATCAAAGCTCTGGAGGAAGTCAACCATCTGAAGCTAGAAACTCTGAAGCTCAAGACTCTGAACAAGTTCAGAGACCACAAAGAATCAGAAACATCCCCAGAAGATATGCAGAATTTGACATGCTGCAAGACACTGAAGTAGACTCTGAAGGAGAAGTTATTCAGTGTGCCATGTTAGTAGACTCTGAACCCATAAGTACAGAAGAGGCTCTTAAGCAGAAGCTCTGGCTGAAGGCCATGAAAGAAGAACTTGATGCTATAGAGAGAAACAAGACGTGGAAGCTGACAGAACTTCCAAAAGACAAGAAAGCCATCAGCGTCAGATGGGTTTTCAAGCAGAAGTTAAAGCCAGATTGTCATACCCCAAAAATTACCCATCATTTTTCCTAAAAAAAAAAAAAAAAAAAAAAAAAAAAAAAAAAACGAAAAAAAAAACGAAAAAAAAAAAAAAAAAAAAGAGAATTTTTTTTTAATTAATTAATTAATTAATTAATTAATTAATTAAATAATTAAAATAAATAAATAAATAAAATATAACAAATTATTTTGGACTTGGGTCTCCCTCATTCCAAGCCCATTACCCACGAAATTAGTCTATAAATACTGAAGTTTCAGTAGGGGAGTGACACTTGGAGTTTACACTGGGAGATTCACTGGAGAAAGAAGGAAGAGAAGCAAAACACTCTGAGGTTTCCTTAGAACAAAACCTTGAGGAAAAAGAAAGAGAGAGAACAGAGAAGGACAGATAGAAACTTTGGCATAGGAACCCTGCCTACCCGGAGAATTCAGAGTAAAGAAACCCTGAAGGCAGCCCATCTGCACCGAAGCCATCGCCGTCCAATTCCCGCTGCCTAACTTATTCCGATACTACAAGTGGTCAATCCCTTCAACCTTGAATTGGCAAACAGGTTTGCGTATCTCTATTGTTTATACTTTCAATTGGCCATATCTACATATATAATGCATCATGATTAAATGTTGATATATAATTTGCTTTCGTATGAGAATTTAAATATGCCTGAATACCCTGAATGTTTGATCATGTTATTCCTGTGATAAAATGCCATAAAATTCAAAGTTCCTAACGTGGGGCTGTTTTCAAATTCAAAATCCGTGGCCTATTCTGTTTTTTTTTATGTTTTATCATAGCCATGCATTATTCATCCTATCCTATTTATTGTTGTGATATTTCTCCGGTGTAATCTTCGATTGCACCCTGATTTGGTGTTCTGACATGTTTCTTTTTTTTTTGAGTTTCGCAAAGGTTCACATATCCCAGGAAAAGGTTATTGGCTAGGTATTCCACTTTATTTGTGGGATACCCTTGTGGAGTTTCACCCTAAATTAATTTTTAATGTATTAATTTCTAATGTATTAATTTTTTAATATATTATTTTTAATAATTTTAATGTGGAGTTTCATCCTAATTATATAATTAATTGTAAAACTCTGCCTTTGAATAAGTGATCTTGGACCTCTCTTTGTTGCCTTACGATTACGATATTACGGTCATGTCCCACGAACGTGGGGATACCCTTAGCAAAGACCCTTCGGTTAAATCATCATAAAACAAATTATAGTCCCTCGGATGTTGCCTTCGAATATACAACTTTGTCCCTCGATGACCCTCCGATGTTGCCTACGGTTAAAAGATGATAGTCCCTTCGAATGCTAAGGTATCCTCATAACTGTTGCCTTCAATGACCAATCGATGACCCTACGATGACCCTTTTACATCCAAAGGATAAAACTACTTATTTCTCAATAATAAGGACAGTTTTACCCTCATAAGGATAGGAAATACTCATAAAGACCTTGGGTCGGTATAACTCTTAATTGCTGGCTCACAACCTAAAACATTTTTTCACACCTCACACCTTTCAAAATACCTTCAGAAAATCACCACTTGGTATACATTCATACTAGAATCATTACCGAGTTATATTTTTCTAAACAATTTTCAAAACTAAACGAGATAATCATTTTGTATACATTCATACAAGAATCATTACAAAGTTAAATTCTCTTTTCAAAACAATTTTCCAAACAATTCACAAACACTTTTTTTAGACAAAAAATAATATAAGTGATCGAGCAATTAAGAGCCCATGGATAACCATGGATACAAAGGGTGCTAACACCTTCCCTTTGTATAATGTACCTCCCGAACCCAAAATCTAAATTAAGGTCTTTCCTGTTCTTTTCCACCTTTCCTTATTGGATAAAAGAAAAGTCGGTGGCGACTCTTGCTAACCGCGACATTGCGATTAAAACCACAAAAAAGTCCAGTTCACCGTATGACAGAACTGGCGACTCTGCTGGGGAAGTAGAATTATTTAAAAAGAGAGGTTACCTTAAAAACAAGATCACTTATTCAATTTGTCTGATTTATTTTTAAGGGATTGCTTGGGTATGTTATGCTTGAGTGAAAGATCCTACACCCGGATCTAGTGTACCTTAGGTAAGTAGCAAGAGATCATCGCGACTGTCCGGCGTATACTGGAATGGTCAAAATGATGGCTACGGTTAATGTGGCACTTTGGATGTCCTGATGTTCCTCATGTTAGTTGAGGAAATATTTGGCATTCGCGTGGTGTCATAAAAGCATTAACCAGACCTTTAGAACCCTAATTGACTCATCCTGGCCATTAGAAAGTAGTGAGATAACTGGCTTCGGTTCCGACTGGAGTTGGTTGAGACTCGATACTACACTCTTTGAGATTGGACTTTAGGGAAGCTTCGGTCAACCACTTGGTGTTGCACTGAAGTGGACTTAAGGAAAGGTCAATGATTTGAGATCCTTCTAGAACCCGGTTACTATTCTAAGACAGGTTGAACCAACCAAACTTCAGTGGGGAGGGTACTTACCTATGAAACTCACGCAAGCCTTAAAACCTAGGAATGATTGTTGTGTGACTTGCTTGTGCTTGTTATTTATCTAACAACATAACATCATAACATCATAACATCATGGCATTGTACTAACCATTTCAAGGATTTAGGGATTTAACTCTGCTAAAAAAAACAAAAACAAAAGCAAAAACAAAAGAGAAAAGAAAAAAAAAGCTCTTTTTGTTAGTTTATGCAAAGTTAAATCCCGAAAGTCCTTGAAAACATTTCATACATTGCATTGCATCGCATAACAGGTATTCTAAAGGATCAGTGTTCTCACGATTTTCCTATCAAACAGATTCCAGCAGATTCAAACAGATTGAACAATGGCTCTCGAACAAACTGTCAAAGATCTCCAGGCCCAGAATGCTCAATTCCAGGAAATGATGCTGAGCTTATCTAAGGGGCAGGAAGAACTGAAAGCTCTTTTGATGGAGAAGAAGAAGGACCAGAAACCTGTGGGTTACATCAACCCGGGGAGAAGGCTTAAGGGACAGGTTACAGGAGTCAAGATTAGAATTCCGAAGGATTCAGAAGAAGAGACCGAGAATGATTCGGAAGATGAGAATCCTAATCTCGTCAATTCTGAGGACGACGATGAAGATTATGAACATGAACAGTACTCTCCGAAGGATGATAAGTACAAGTCGCTGGAAGAACGTATGCTAGCTATGGAGGGGCAGAAAGTGCCCGGTCTGGATTTCGAAAACTTGGGTCTGGTCTCTGATGTGGTCATTCCCCGCAAATTCAAGGTTCCCATTTTCACTAAGTATGATGGTGCCTCTTGTCCTCAGATGCATCTAAGGGCTTATGTGAGAAAGATTCAGCCGCACACTACTGATAAGAAACTGTGGATCCATTTCTTCCAAGAGAGTCTGTCTGGCACACAGTTAGAGTGGTATTATCAGCTTGAGAGCTCTAACATCCGCACATGGACTGATTTAGCAACAGCTTTCTACAAGCACTACCAGTATAATTCTGAGTTAGCGCCTACTCGGCTACAGCTACAAAATATGACTATGGGCTCTAAAGAAAGTTTCAAAGAATATGCTCAAAAGTGGAGAGATTTGGCTGGCAGAGTCAAACCCCCTATGACTGATCGAGAGTTAGTGGACATGTTCATGGGTACACTGACTGGCCCATTCTACAGCCATCTACTGGGAAGTTCCTCGTCAGGTTTCACTGAACTTATCTTGACAGGTGAACGGGTTGAAAGCGGCATTCGAAGTGGAAAGATACAGGCAGCTACTTCTGCAAGCACCAAAAAGTCCTATCAGGGAAAGAGTGAATCAAATGCTGTGTACAGTGAGAGGAAGCATAACAAGAAGAATCGTGACCATACTGTTGGGGCAGTTACAATTGCCGCACCGCCATCTCAGAACTTCCAACACAGACAAGACAGGTCGAGAAGACAGTTTACCAAGATCAATATGACTTTAACCCAAGCACTGCAGAGTATGTTAAAGGCCAATTTGATTACCCTCAGAGGCCCTCCTGCAAATCCCAACACTACTTCTCCTCGTTATAATCCCAACGCCAGGTGTGCCTATCACTCCGATAGCCCCGGGCATGATACGAATGATTGCTGGTTGTTGAAGAACAAGATTCAGGATACGATCGACGCTGGAGAAATTGAATTTGATCCTCCGGTGACCCCCAATGTCATCACAGCACCTATGCCTAATCATGACCAGAATGTTAATGTTGTGGACGACAATTCTCACGTTACTGACGTTGCTGATTTAGCATCTCCTCTCCTGATCGTTAAGAAGAATTTATTGCAAGCTGGTTTATTTCCAGGTTGTGCTGAAGATTGCGATCTCTGTGTACTCCGACCCAATGATTGTTTGAAGTTGAAGAACGGTATTCAACGGCTGATGGATGATCGTACAATTCTATTTGAAAGGGTTCCTAAGGTGGACAACTCTATTGAAGAGGTATCTGTGATTGCTAGGTCCAAAGCTCCAGTGAAGATTACCGCTACTAGAGTGCCTGTGAAGATTACCGCTGAGCCCAAAGTGGCTCCCCTGATTATTACCGCACCTGGCCCCGTGCCATATTCCTCCAGCAAAGCTATTCCGTGGAACTATGGAGGCGACGTTTACATCCATGGCATAAAGCAGGTTGGTAGTTCTGCTAATCCTAATGATATTGTGGGGACTAGTAAAGTTACTCGAAGTGGAAGGATCTACTCCCCAGAAATCTCACCTCCCGCTCCCGAAATTCGAGGAAAAAGACCAGTCAATCCTCCTCAGTCAGAGACATCGGTCGAAGTTACTTCTGAAGATGTTGCCAAACAGGAAATGGAAGAGATGCTGAAAATCATCCGTAAGAGCGATTTTGATGTAGTGGAACAATTGGGGCATACTCCGTCTAAAATCTCAATGTTGTCCTTGTTATTATCCTCTGAATCCCATGCCAATGCATTGATGAAATTCTTGAAGACCGCTCATGTGCCTCAAGAAACATCCGTCGATCAATTCGAACATTATGTTGCTAATTTGACTGTTGACAATGGCCTAGGCTTTTCCGATGCTGACCTGACGCCAGCAGGAAAGAATCACAATAAAGCTCTGCATATCTCCATCGAGTGTGAGGGGATCACCCTGGCTCACGTGTTGATCGACAACGGCTCTTCCTTGAATGTGCCCCCGAAAGCTGTACTCGATAAATTTGACTACAAAGGCATTGAACTGAAACCTAGTGATGTTGTGGTGCGTGCTTACGATGGTGCGAAGAGTGTTGTCTATGGTGAAGTGGTTCTCCCTATCAAGATAGGACCTCAAGTCTTCAACACTACCTTTCACGTGATGGACATTCGTCCCGCCTACTCCTGCTTGTTGGGGCGCCCTTGGATCCATGGGGCAGGTGCGGTAGCTTCGTCGCTTCATCAAAAGCTGAAGTATCCAATAGCAGGCATGGTTGTCACTGTATGTGGAGAAGAAGAGTATATTGTCAGTAGTGTGCAAGCCTTCAAATACGTCGAGATGAATGGTGAATTCTTTGAGACTCCTTCTCAGTCATTTGAAGTGGTTCCTCCACCCAGTCCTGTCCTTAAGCCAACTCCCCTTGTGCCCAAGGTTGTTCGTGCTCCCCCTGTCATGATCTCTCTGAAAGATGCTCAAGCCGCGATTGAAAATGGTGATCGTGCTGGTTGGGGTCGACTGATTAATGTACCGTACAAGTCTGATAAAGCTGGCCTGGGGTTTAACTCTGGAAAGATAGTCAAAAATCAGATTAATGCTATGGAAGATGCTGATAGTGATTGTGACTTGGATAGCTGGATTTTCCCAACAATTGGTGACGGACTCAACAATTGGAAGACTGAAGACATTATCCCGATTTCCTTTAGTCAGGAGTAATTGTTATTGTTTATTCTAGAATTGCAAATTTTAATTTTCTTTTACAATCAAACTTCTTAAAGCATTGTGTCTATGCCCGAGGCACAATGGCTAATTTGTTAGGGGTTTGTCATTTTCATAAGCATATTCATATTCAATAGATCAATGGACTTTTTGCATTCAAATATTGCGCTCTTTATCTTTCCTGTCATTTTTCAAACAAGCTATGTTTCTTGCACACACTCACGTAACAATTTGCCGATCCATATCCACTTTGGATCCTGTTGGTAATGACTCTGCTACTGTTCATTATGACTTTGAAAATCCGATCTACCAAGCCGAGGATGGAAGCGAGGAAGATTGTGAAGTCCCTGGAGAACTTGCCCGACTACTGCAAGAAGAAAAGACTATACAGCCGCATGAGGAATCAATTGAAATTGTAAATCTGGGTACTGAAATAAACAAGAAAGAAGTCAGAGGTTTCTTGGGGCACTCGAATTACATTGCCCGATTCATTCCACACTTGACTGCTACCTGCAAACCCATCTTCAAATTACTGAGACAAAATCAAGAGATGGTATGGAATGATGAATGCCAAGAAGCTTATGACAAAATCAGGAAATATCGCCAAGAACCTCCAGTTCCGATGCCACCAGTTGAAGGAAGACCTTTAATTACGTATTTGACCGTGTTAGAAAATTCAATGAGGTGTGTTGGGGCAACATGACGAGTCTGGTCGAAAAGAGCATGCCATATACTGCCTTAGCGAAAGGTACCGACTGTGAAACAAGATACTCACAGCCCGAGAAAGCTTGTTGTGCTTTGGCCTGGGCTGCTCGCCGACTAAGACAGTATATGTTGAATCATACCACCTTATTGACTTCTAAGATGGATTCTATCAAATACCTATTTGAGAAACCTGCTGTCTCCTGAAAGAGTTATCACTGACAATGGTACTAATTTGAACAACAAGATGATTACTGAACTCTGCACGCAGTTCAAAATAAAACACCATAACTCTTCTCCGTACCGGCCAAAGATGAACGGCGCCGTGGGGACTGCTAACCATATCAAGAAGGTCATGCAAGAAATGACAGTAACATACAAAGACTGGCATGAGATGTTACCCTTTACTCTTTACGGTTATCGCACTTCAGTGCGCACTACGACAGGGGCAACTCCGTTCTCTTTAGTCTATGGAATGGAAGCCATCTTACTAGTGGAAGTTCAGATTCCCTCTCTAAGAATCATGAAAGAGGCGGGCTTAGATGAAGATGAATGGATTCAGACTCGACTCGATCAGATAAATCTGATTGATGAGAAGAGACTTGCGGCTGTTTGTCATGGGCAGATATATCAGAAATGCATGACCCAGGCATTTAACAAAAGAGTTAAGAGACAGGTGTACCAACTTGGCGACTTGGTGATCAAGCGTATCATTCTACCACAAGGTGATCCCAGAGGCAAATGGACTCCCACATACGAAGGGCCATTTGTGGTTAAGAAGGTATTCTCTGGTGGAGCCATGATACTCGCTACTATGGATGGTGAAGACTTCCCACATCCCGTGAACGCGAACATAGTTAAAAAATACTACGCATAAAAGAGACCCGCTAGATCAACGTATCTAGGCAAAAGTAAGGGCATCCCGGCGAACCAAAAGGGTTCGGGCAAAAATTAGGGATATATATAAAAAAAAATGTACACCCGGCAAGTCGAAAAACCTGAAAAGGCGGCTTGGGCAAAAAAGGGTATCCTGGTGGACTGAAAACCTGAAAAGGCGGTCCAGGCAAAAATTAGGGATTAAAGCGTATGACTATGTCCCGTTCTCAGTCAACTTTCATCCAAGTTCGAGGGACTGACCAAGCCAATCACTTCTATCCGACAGCAAGGGATGAGATGCTCGAAGACATAATGACAGTAGTAGGCTTAAAATCAATAGGACTTCTTCCACATAGCTTTCTCTTTGTTTTCGACAATTTCCTCTTACTAGGATTTCTGTCTCCTTGTACACAAATTGCCTGTTTATAGGCCTCCTTTCAAAATCAATACAACCCTCTTTCAAAAAAAAGATGCTTTTGTTTTTACTTTTCTGTTTTGGTTGCGTAAATGTCCATTGATTTAATTTGAATTAATATGTGCATTTGAATATGACTGATGTTTACCAAAAATACATGCATAGAATAGCAATAGCAATTACTACCCGACTTCAGGATCAAGGAAAAGGTCTAATCATGCTTCCAATGAATCCGCTACCAATTCTCTTCCCCAGCAAGCCTGTTTTTTTTTCCTCAGAAAATGGCAGTATCCCCAGGCACAGCCAGTTTCTCCCCAACAGAGGTCGGCGTCACCAGACAGATTGATCATCTCATCCATCCCCAGCCAGGCTCTGTTGAATATTTCCACCATTAGACAGAAATCAAGCATCCCCAGCCGAGAAAGGGTCATCGACACAAATGTCTCAAATCAGTAGATGGGGATTTATTTTCCCCAGTAGAGTCCCCAAGCAGAACTTCTCATACGCATAACTCATTCATTACATCCTTTCACAGCATACGCATGCATACAACATTCACATTTATTTTAGCATAACACGAAACATCTCATGCATCATGACATAGCATGAAGCTAACTTTTTCTTTGCAGGTTAATTATCCTCCTGATATAGTCAAAGTAGAAGGTTCATTCAGACAGACACCTTTATCAATCACATTCAAGATTCAGATACATATTTCAAATACAGTTCATGGGAACATTCATTCTGACAACACTTCGATATCCTCCTAACGATGGCATCTCTAAGCCCATCCCAGACATTTATTGCAAGTACAACATATACAGGTTATCAGATACAGCCTAACGTACGGTTCATTCTGATTCAGCCCAACATATGACTTCTTCAGCAACTCCAATGCGGTCTAACGTACGACCCATTTGGACCTTCAAATCCTCAGATGCTGCCTAGCGTACGGTACATTCAGGGGTGTAGTCTAGCGTACGACTACTTTCTTTTTCAGATGCAGCCTAACGGACGGCTCATTCTACAACTCGGATACGATCTAACGTATGATCCATTCTGAACTTCAACAACCCAACGCGGTCTAACGTACGACCCGTTTGGATCTTACAACCCTCAGATGCTACCTAACGTACGGTACATTTCTGAAGTGTAGTCTGGCGTACGACTACCGCTTTCATCATCAGATCCTACCTAACATACGGTACATTTCTGAAGTGTAGTCTAACGTACGACTACCCCTTTCGTCATCAGATTCAGCCTAACGTACGGCTCATTCTGCAACTCAGATACGATCTAGCGTATGGTCCATTCTGATCCTTTATCCCCAACAGCATATGACACACTCCGACTCCCCAGCGAAGTCGGCAGCCTAATGGATGACTCATTATACGGTCTAACGTACGACCCAGTGTGGCACCCATGTCTTCAAATTGGCCTAATATACGGCGCGATCTGAAGCTTTCGTCATCAAACCTCCCGGATGGCATCTTTAAGCCCATCTCCATCAAGACCAACTGTCGATTCTCAAGTGCAAATTTTTGGGGCATTCTAGTGTTCAATAATCTTCCACCTCCAGACCACGAATGGCATACACGCCATCCTAACTCTCTCGGTTCAAGAATATTGAACAGGGGCAGCTGTCATACCCCAAAAATTACCCATCATTTTTCCTAAAAAAAAAAAAAAAAAAAAAAAAAACGAAAAAAAAAACGAAAAAAAAAAGAAAAAAAAAAGAGAATTTTTTTTTTTTAATTAATTAATTAATTAATTAATTAATTAAATAATTAAAATAAATAAAATATAACAAATTATTTTGGACTTGGGTCTCCCTCATTCCAAGCCCATTACCCACGAAATTAGTCTATAAATACTGAAGTTTCAGTAGGGGAGTGACACTTGGAGTTTACACTGGGAGATTCACTGGAGAAAGAAGGAAGAGAAGCAAAACACTCTGAGGTTTCCTTAGAACAAAACCTTGAGGAAAAAGAAAGAGAGAGAACAGAGAAGGACAGATAGAAACTTTGGCATAGGAACCCTGCCTACCCGGAGAATTCAGAGTAAAGAAACCCTGAAGGCAGCCCATCTGCACCGAAGCCATCGCCGTCCAATTCCCGCTGCCTAACTTATTCCGATACTACAAGTGGTCAATCCCTTCAACCTTGAATTGGCAAACAGGTTTGCGTATCTCTATTGTTTATACTTTCAATTGGCCATATCTACATATATAATGCATCATGATTAAATGTTGATATATAATTTGCTTTCGTATGAGAATTTAAATATGCCTGAATACCCTGAATGTTTGATCATGTTATTCCTGTGATAAAATGCCATAAAATTCAAAGTTCCTAACGTGGGGCTGTTTTCAAATTCAAAATCCGTGGCCTATTCTGTTTTTTTTTTATGTTTTATCATAGCCATGCATTATTCATCCTATCCTATTTATTGTTATGATATTTCTCCGGTGTAATCTTCGATTGCACCCTGATTTGGTGTTCTGACATGTTTCTTTTTTTTTTGAGTTTCGCAAAGGTTCACATATCCCAGGAAAAGGTTATTGGCTAGGTATTCCACTTTATTTGTGGGATACCCTTGTGGAGTTTCACCCTAAATTAATTTTTAATGTATTAATTTTTAATGTATTAATTTTTTAATATATTATTTTTAATAATTTTAATGTGGAGTTTCATCCTAATTATATAATTAATTGTAAAACTCTGCCTTTGAATAAGTGATCTTGGACCTCTCTTTGTTGCCTTACGATTACGATATTACGGTCATGTCCCGCGAACGTGGGGATACCCTTAGCAAAGACCCTTCGGTTAAATCATCATAAAATAAATTATAGTCCCTCGGATGTTGCCTTCGAATATACAACTTTGTCCCTCGATGACCCTCCGATGTTGCCTACGGTTAAAAGATGATAGTCCCTTCGAATGCTAAGGTATCCTCATAACTGTTGCCTTCAATGACCAATCGATGACCCTACGATGACCCTTTTACATCCAAAGGATAAAACTACTTATTTCTCAATAATAAGGACAGTTTTACCCTCATAAGGATAGGAAATACTCATAAAGACCTTGGGTCGGTATAACTCTTAATTGCTGGCTCACAACCTAAAACATTTTTTCACACCTCACACCTTTCAAAATACCTTCAGAAAATCACCACTTGGTATACATTCATACTAGAATCATTACCGAGTTATATTTTTCTAAACAATTTTCAAAACTAAACGAGATAATCATTTTGTATACATTCATACAAGAATCATTACAAAGTTAAATTCTCTTTTCAAAACAATTTTCCAAACAATTCACAAACACTTTTTTTAGACAAAAAATAATATAAGTGATCGAGCAATTAAGAGCCCATGGATAACCATGGATACAAAGGGTGCTAACACCTTCCCTTTGTATAATGTACCTCCCGAACCCAAAATCTAAATTAAGGTCTTTCCTGTTCTTTTCCACCTTTCCTTATTGGATAAAAGAAAAGTCGGTGGCGACTCTTGCTAACCGCGACATTGCGATTAAAACCACAAAAAAGTCCAGTTCACCGTATGACACAGATGGTTCAATTGGCAAACCCAAAGCAAGGTTGGTAGCCAGAGGATTTCTACAGAAACCTGGGCTGGATTACTCTGAAGTGTTTGCACCTGTAGCAAGACATGAAACAATCAGAATGGTGATTGCAATAGCTGCTAACAGGAATTGGCCTCTGATGCATTTAGATGTAAAATCTGCATTTCTGAACGGTCAATTAGAAGAAGAAGTTTACGTGTCACAACCTCTTGGATTTGTGACAAAGAATCAGGAAGGGATGGTGTATTAATTATACAAAGCTCTATATGGATTGAAACAAGCGCCCAGAGCTTGGAATCAGAAGATTGATTCATTTTCCAAGAAGCAACCTGTTGTGGCGTTGTCAACTTGTGAAGCTGAATACATTGCAGGTGCTGTTACTGCATGCCAAGCTGTGTGGATTCTGAATCTATTGCAGGATCTGAATATTAAAGTAAACAAGCCTCTGAAGCTGATGATTGACAACAAGTCTGCAATCAATCTTGCCAGAAACCCAGTGTTGCATGGGAGAAGCAAGCACATTGAGACCAAGTATCATTTTCTGAGACATCAAGTTCAGAGGGGAGTGTTAGAAGTTGTACACTGCAGCACTCAGAAACAGTTGGCAGATGCTCTGACGAAAGCTATCAAGACTGATCAATTTCTCAGATTAAGGGATGGAATTGGTGTTACAAGTTTTGATGGAATATGAATTAAGGGATGGTATTAGAAGTAATTCATATTTATTAGTTGTACTATTTTCTTAGCCCCTAAGTTTGTTAGAGGGTATTTTAGTATTTTATCCTATTCTAGTAACCCTAGTTTTAGCTTATAAATAGGGTGACAATCATTGTAACTTTTATCATGTTTTGTAGCCGTCATTCTCTGAATAGAATATTTCCATTCATCATTTATTCTACCTTTGCACCAACAGTTTGCATGTTAGAATCTCATATTTAAACTCGAATGATAATATTTTATCTCTCTACAAGACTTAAATAGACTATATCTAATTTAAAAAAGACTTAAATAGACTATATCTAATTTAAAAAAATAAGATATAGACTATAAATAGACTATATCTAATTTAAAAAATAAGACTTGACCTATTATTTTCCAAAGGCTTTATTTTGAGTCAGATTTGATCTTTTTTAAATCCTATTTGACCAATTATCCTGTTTAAAATCCTATATTTTAGATTTTATACATCTAATTTTTTTAGGCTAATAAAATATTTTAGAGCCTATACATCCATTTTTCTAATTTTTTGCAACATACTTAATGCATAGATATACATGAGTTATACACAAATAGAATAATAAAACTCAGTTGTAAAATTTATATATAAATATAAGTGCTAGGATAATCATATCTAATAGCAACAAGCATCTCAAACTTAATTCAATAATTATAGTTAAGTCTTAGGCACATCAATAGCAAGTATCATTACTATGGAAAACCCCTTTCATTATAGTTGGAAAAAGGATACAATCACACCTGAACAACTGTGGTGAAGTAGGATGTGGTTGTAAGTTCGATGTTTTGAACCAAGAGCATGCGACCGTTGTGATAAACTATGTAGTGTGCCACATATCCCAGTGGTTAAATTAAACAACCATTGTCATAAATATAGGGTCATGGGTTTGATACCCAACATCAATCCTACAAACACCATGAAAAGGCAGCATGTTAACATAAACTAGCATGACATTGTAATCCATCAAAACTTTGTCAACATACACAACAATAACATCAACATAACAACAACATACACGAATAAGAGAGAATATGGAAAAATATTTGTCAACAACAACCAATAATAAAACACGTAAAACCAAAATAAATAATTTGAAAATCCTTTCAATAAACATTTATCTACATTTATCAACAATAACAACAACATACAACAACAACAAAATGCATAAACTCTCGAACAAGAAGAAAATCATGTGAAAATCATGTGAAACATAACAACAACATACACGAAAATAAGAGAATAATGAAGAAAAAGAATATATTTATGTATGAAGAACAAGATTGATGATTATATTGTAGAATAGGAAAGCTAATGATGAAGAAGAAAAGAGAAAACGTGTGCTAGAGTTTTGCTTTGAGAGATATGGCGACACTGATAAGAAGCGAGAGTTAATTCACTTATATATGGTTAAACAATTTCAACATAGTCTTATTAAAAAACCATGATGAAATGTAATGCCTTTTACAACGGCTAAAATTACAGACCATGATGATTTTGAACCATATTGTAAGGACAACATTCATTGTAACGAAAAAGTAGAAAATTGTTGAAGTTGGGATTTGAACCCTGTCATTCCATGAATGTATAATCATGATTAATTATTTTGATCGTAATGCAGTGTATTTTCGTATATATATAAAAAATGCGTCCAAAAATTAGGTATTATCACAGTTAATTGTCTATCCATTGTAAATTAGTGTTACTAAAGGTATATATTTTAGTAATGTATTAAGACAAATAAATTAGTGAAAGGTCTTAAATAATCAATTAACAAGTTATCAAACAGTTAGAGAACACAATCAATACACAATAAAATACATAAAATCTTCAAGCTTCAAGGTGATTAGAAAACCAGCAAAAAAACTAACAAAAGTACTTCAAATCTTCAAGATGATCTCCTCCTGTATCGGCCTATAAATAAATATAATATATATGACTACATATAAATAGGATGACCTGATAGGCCTAATAGGATTTTTAATAAGCCTTAGCCCGTCTTATTTGAGTTAATAAGATTTTTAAAATACTTGAGCCTGGCCATTTTATTAAATGAGTTAGGTCGAACCGGTCTTTAAGTAGGCCAGGCCATAAGTCTCTGGCGGGTAGCTTGGCTTATTCCTGCCCCTAGTTGACACATTGTAAGGTTGGATAGTCCGATTTTGAAATCTAAAACTTTTTTTATTGTGTGTATAAATTTATAGTAGTTATTATCACCTTGTCTACGAATAAACAAAAGATTAAAGTAGATACCTCTCATCCAACCTTTATGAAAATATGTTTACTGATAATATTTATTAAGTACAGAAATACATGGTTATTTAGAAAAATCTTAATTCAAATTTGTGAAAACTACGCTTACCTGACATTCATTCAAAGTCTAAAAAATACAATAAACAATACATTCTCTCTACACAAGAAAAGAAAGCATGAACATTCATTTCAAAAGTTTTGATATCACGCAAACCCAATGAAAAATAAAGAGAGTATTGATAGATATCCACACAAAGACTTTGTCTTGATTCACCTTGTTAACTATGTCTGGTGCAATCCCTTCACATTCAAATATTTTTACTATAATTAAATTGGATTACAGACAATCCCTAGAACACTACATTCTTATAATTTCCTTGCTTCAAAATAGATGACTTTGATACCTTTAACCATTAAGGATTATCCTGCCTCAAACTAGATGTTTGTTTAAAAAACTAATGTAGAGTAGTAAACTTAATAAAGCTCAACTTCTGGTGTATAATTTTGAAAGAAATAATATTGAATATATAAAAACTTATATCCAAGTGTTTGTTCTTTGATAATATTATAATGAAAGGAAAAGGTTTAAACTAATTCAATATTGTGCAGATTTATCAAAAGTTTTGATAACACACATACAAACAAGTTAGCAATGGAAAATAAAAAAGGTACGGATATAGATCCACACACAAAAATATCATGGTTCTCCGTATTAACTATATGTTAGCTCAATCTTATCACACTATGATTTTTTCATAATAACCAAATTAAATTACAAACAACCGCTAAAACAATTCAGACTTAAATTTCATTATCTCGCACTGGAGGAATTTTATACCTTAAACCATTAAGGGCTCCCCCCTTCCTCTCTATAAGAACTTGAACATAATACACATATATTTGTTTAAACAAATAACATAGAGTGTTAACAAACAAATAAACATGGTAGCAACGAAAAATAAGGAGGGTATTAATAGAGATTTAGAGGGCATAAGTGATCAATTATTCATCTAGGCACATATGGTCACTTTTCATTGAGTGCAAATAATCACGTCCTTCAAGGTATGTAATACCCTAAACTTATAAATAATCATCATCATGTTAACAATGATGGTGTAAGACCCTAATTTTGACCCTAAGATCCCTCATGTTATCCTCATCATATGCATTAGCATTGGGATCACACCTGGGCATCCTCATTATCCCTCATTCATTGGGTTTGTATTGGGAGAAATCACCAAGCACCATTTGTTTGTATCATACTTTATTTTTCTTTATTTATAACCAAAATACCAAAAATATGTCCTTGCATTTGTCTAACTCTTTTGTAGGTAGGGCACATATTCACCTTTGATCTATCAAGTTCATATATAGGGTTTAAGACCCTCATTGCTATGAGCTCAATCAAGAATGGTCTACAATGGCTCTAGGAATCATATATGGATCCCCATGATCTTCACATATTATTTTGATCAAAAAATCATAAAGAGTTTGGAATTGGTTTGCCTTGGAAACCCTAGTTCATCTGGGTATCTTGTGTAACTTCTTCAACAAGCTTCTTCAACAAGCTTCTTCAACATTTGATCAAATATTTCAAGGTATACTTCAAATTTCATCATATTATTCATATATGATCATCCATGAGTCCCAAAAGTCAAGAGAATTGCAAACTAGCAAGTTGGTTGATGGTGGTTGACCAGAGGAATTCATATGATCAAATTTGGGGTTCCCTAGACCCTATTTCCTACAATTTGTGTCATATGAAAATTATTCCAAGAGAAAAGTTACTATAAATTACATTTCAAACAACTTTCATGTTGAGGTATAGAGCTAGTTTAGCTTGGAAAGTCATTTTTTATGGTGAAAGATTATAGGTCATTTTGTTTGAACCCTAATTTGGAAGTCAACTTCCCAAAGCCATAACTTGCTCAATTTTTATGAGATGAAATATTTATAAGTTGCACAATAAAATACAAGGTGTCTAATTCAACTTTGATGTTTGGAGGAATAGTTAATTCAACTTTTATGAGCATGTGATATGAGGATACATTATAGGTCATTTTGGACCAATGCCATTGAACAAGTGATTTTCCTCAAATTTAAAAATTCATAACTCCTTCATATCAAATCCAAATGAGGTCAAATCTGTGACCATTTTGAAGGAATTTGAGAGAGCTACAACTTTTTTAAAGGAATGTTTCTCATTTGAAGCTCACATGAAAAGTTAGCCAAGGTGGAATAAGTGAACATATCGCTTGACACTTAGAATTTTTTTGGATATGTTTAATTTTCCAAACTTCCACCTCAAAATTCATCATGATACAAGCTTCAAATGAAAAAGTGTTCAACATAAAAGGTGTTCCTCTTAATCTAACCTTTCCAAAGAGTCCAATTTCATCCATTTTGGAGAAGATTTGAATGGGCTGCGCATGGCTTGAACATTGCATCATCATTTTGGCAAGATTGAACTTCAAACTTCCATGCACAATTACCTAGCATTCCAACATGATCTCAGACTTGTATGTACTCAATTATGGACCAAATGACATGATTTCATGGGCCTGTACACGCCCATGCATCCATGTATCACACATTGCTAATTTTGGAAGTTCACTTCAAGTGTGCAAATATCAATTGAATTGGATATAAATAGAGGCTCTATGCATCAGAAATGGGGACCTTGCACGCCAGCTTTGAATCCACACCTTCAAACTCTTCCATTTGAGAGGATAAACCTGAGAATTTCCATTGAAATTGAGTTTGAATCTCACTGTTTTGATATTCAAAACTCCAGGGATCCAAAGCCTTTTGATCATTCGAATCTACTCCGTCAAGCATTTAGAATAAGATCAAGCACAAGCAAGAGCAAGAGCAATCAAATCCAGACCTGCATTGAAGGTATTTTTCAGAAAACTTCATCTCTTTGATTCTCACTTAATTCTCCATAATTCTCTTGGATCTTTGGTTGTCTGAAGTCCTATCAAGGTAGTCAACAAGATTGAGTTGCTTTGAGGTCAAATCGAAGCAACTCAGATTGTGCACCTCAAATTTTAACTCCTTGTATCTCTTAATATACTTGGAGTTAGGATGAATTAAGGCCAGATTCGAGCTCAGTGCCATTTTTACTTTAAAATCATGTCCTTCTTTTTAATTTTGGTGATTGTTGTGACTGAACCAGTCCAATGAAGCTCACCAGAGAAGGAGACCGAAGTTGTAGCTCTGGTGGTGAGTTAGCAGGTTCAGAACCATATGATCCATTTGAAATGATATAATCTCGTGTGTTGGTTTGAATTACCATGTTTGTGGCGTGCTGACTAAAGACCATCGTGGATTGTGCGCTTGTAACCACTTGATCTGCCACCTCAATTAATGAGGGAGATCAAGTGGTCCACGTTTTTTCAGATTACTTGGTTTTCATTTAATTTGTTTTATTTTCACTAATTCATATTGATTTTAATATTGATCCAAAAAATATGAGAGTTTCACCCAAAAAATTTAAATAATTTCCTCTTTCATTTTCTGAATTAAAATTATTTTTTGAATCATTATTAATATTTTTCATGATTTAATTGATTTTGTGAATATTTTTAATTGTTTAAAAATAGTTTTAAGTTTCCAAAAATGATGAACTTTTTTCTCCAAGGTCCTTTGACCTTGTTTGACCTATGATAAATCTCATGGACATTTCTTTTGTGTTTTGATGAGGTTTTAGGAATTTGACAAACCATAATTTAATTTAATGCATATTTTAGTTGATTTTAATTATTTAAATGCCAAATAAATTGTGTTGAGCTTCTAATTTTGACTTGTTGAGTTTGACTTGTGTTGTTGGGCCTTGGTCAAGGTTGATTTGACTTTGTTAAGTTAAGATCATTGGATTTAGGGGATTGATGAAATGTATATTTCATCTCCCAAAATGAATGAATGATCTTAATTTGGTAAAAGTCCTCCTTTGACCAATTTGTGTTGATTCCATTTCCCCTCCCTCTTCATCTCATTCCCCTTCTTTATTCATTCATGTCATGGACCTATGATATCTCTAGATCCTAAGACTAGTTGATTGCAAAATCAATATGAGTACGAATGAGATTAAGTCCACACTTTTGCATATTCTTTTTGTGTGTGGTATGTTTTAGGAGCATAGTCCATTATATTATGTCTCTAACATGCATTAACACCAAAATTTCTATTGTCCGGCCTCAAATAGTTGTGACATCTACATAAGTCCAATTACGATTTCTTAACATAGCGCTAAGTTTGTGACACAAAAAGGCGTAGCATTCTAGTAAGTGAGATTGTAAGTCTCCCCTCTTTCATGGTATTGTATGGAAATTTGGCCTTTTTTCCTTCCTTTGGAAGATATCTTGGTTCAATGATCCATGCTTGTGGTAAGTGGGTTGAGTGTTCTCCAAAGAATGACTTAAATAAAACAAAAAGCAAAAGCAATACTAACTCCTAATCAATTAACAACTAACATTTAATTTCAAGCCATTTACTCTTATGCACTTTAATTTCAAGTCTTTATTCATTTGCCATTATTCATACCATTCAATTTGTTTACTTAATGTCATTTTCATTTTGTTCATTTGAGCCTTATCTTGTGAATATATTGTGTTTGTATATACTTGTTTGTGTTTTGGTCTTTTGACCTTAATATACATAATAAGAACAAAAACCCTAAAAAAATTGTGTGGGCTGTTGGATTTGATCTGAGACATTGGAATTAGAATTAGGCAACACTCCATATGCAAAGGACTTGACCAATGCCAACTTTCATGAAAACCAAGTGCTTGTGAAATGAACTTTCATCTGAGGCAATTATTGAAGATCCATTTGAGTTTATCTGCAACATGATCATATTGAAGTTGTTATTTTGAACCTGTGTCTAATGCTCCTCTTTGAAGTCATCTAATACATAGAAAATTTTGAAGAAGATCATGGAGTTGCTAAGCTTGGATGTGGCTATATTTATTTGATGCCTTGCTCTTCACCTTGCTATTTGTGTATTGATATTGCTTGATTCTAAAGTCCAAGGGAAATTTGGGTTTCTATATGACATTCTTGTCTATTGGATTGCAGTCCATTGGTCAAATATTTTCAACTCTCAACTTTTAAATTTTTGCTTAGGATTAGTCTCTTCATCTCCTCCCCACTTCTTTAATTTCAAAATCTCACCCTCCTTTTAAAATCTTCTTTGCTTGTGTTTGTTTTTCTAAACTTAGACCATTTTGCAAATTAGAAACTTTGGCCTTATGCCATTGCATTTTTTAAACTCTTTTCTTAATCAAACTTGTAAATGAACTTAACTATACTTGACTTAAAATTTCAAAAGACAAAAAGAACTAACACTCAATCAAACCTTTTTAGGCCTTTTTGTGCCTTTGTTAAACTTAAATTTTTTGTTAAAAGCAACTCATTCACTTTGAAATTGATACCACGAACTACGAGGTTTTGATCCCTCATTTTATGTTGGTACGTAGGCACAAGTCCGAAGGTCTTGTCAAACACAAAAATATAATTAATGAATTCTTTTATCATCCCCCCACTCTATTTATTGCAAACATCATTTGTACAAAATATATATGCACACAAAAAAGGGCTCCCTAGGAGTACCTAGGACACTTTGGGTGCTAACACATTCCCTCTGTGTAACCAACCCCCTTACCTGTAATCTCTGGCATTTTATTAGTTTTGATTTGAAAACTTCTTATTTTTGGGTTTTATTCGTACTTTTCCCTTTTCCCTTGGACACAATAAAAGTGTTGTGGCGACTTTGGTTTAATTGACGTCTAGCTTATTCATAGCTTGATGGTCATGAATTTACCGCTATAGAAATTAAGTGGTGACTCTGCTGGGGAGTAGTCTTTAGTGGGTTTAGCCTACTTTTTTGTGTATATAATTGTATATTTGATGTATGTATATTTGTTTGTATGATATAATCTGCTTGATGATCTCTGAGTGGTGAGATAAGTTCTAACCCAAACTTGAGTGTAATTAAGATAGGAGGATGGTATAGTCATGTTCGACTTGTGTGGAGTAGTCCTTAACAAGTTGGCTTGAGACCCATCTACTAAGTGGAGACCCTTTTGGAGATATTGATGTCACACAAGTCATTTGTGGTTAGGCATTACTTTCTCTGATTTGGGGTCCGAGAAGCTGAGGACCGTAAAGCATTTAACCCCACTTGGCCTATTTAGGACGTAGTGCGGAGGCTGTTCAAGTGTAGACTTGATAACAGTTGTTACGTGATACTACACTCAGACGAGTTTCTCTTGAGAATATTCTGGGTTGATGAGTCAGTCATCCTAACCTGTAATATCCGATAGATGGAATTAAGACTCTGGGAAGATTTTAAAACATGATCTACAGGTTTTTATCCTTAGTACACTCCCTTGGGATGGTTCTTACCCAGACTCCATGCTCGTGACTCACAATAAACCCTTGATTCTTGGTTGATCCAATCAAGTCTTGTCAATTCAATGGAACTTGGGTGTTGATAAGGTGAAAACCGTAATCCACCAAAATGGATCATTGATCTTGACAATGACTCGATTCATCCCTTGACCTTTGTTTGTTTGCCTTGTGTGTGATCCCTTATTTGTGATTGTTACATTCATGCATTCATGCACATCATAAAATTCACCACACGAAATTTTCAAGGAACTGAGGTCTTATTTGCAAATATTTTCAGACCATGGATTGTGGATGAAGGAACACTAAGAAGTATAGTTTCAGATGTCCCGACTTGAAAGAGTTAAGGAAGTTATCATCCTTTGTATTAGATCCCTTGGACTTTAAGCAACATCATGAGAAGCTTTTATCTATTTTGTCTGCTGATGTGGTTGAAGGATTGTTGAATGTTTTGGTGCAGTTCTATGATCCTCTCTACCATTGCTTCACTTTTCCTGATTATCAGCTTGTGCCTACATTGGAAGAGTATGCCCATCTCTTGTGAATTCCTATTTCTAAAAAAGTGCCATTTAGTGGATTGGAAGAGATTCACAGATCTCATATTATAGCTGAAACCCTTCATCTGAAGAAGTCTGGGATTGAGGCTCATTGGGTGAAGAAAGGGGGGCTGTTTTGATTGACTTCTGAGTTCCTCATCAAGAAAGCTACTACCTTTTCTCAAGCCGGTAGTGTGGATGCTTTTGAAGCTACCTTTGTGTTTCTCATCTATGGGTTAGCTTTGTTCCCTAACATTGATGATTTTGTTGATATTAACGCCATTAGAATCTTCTTGATTGGGAATCTTGTGCCTACTTTGTTAGGAGATATGTACTTCTCTTTCCATTTGAGGAATTCTAAAGGTGGTGGAAAATTGTATGTTGTGTTCCTCTTCTGTACAAGTGGTTTATTTCATACTTGTCTCAGACGCCTACTTTTGTGGAGAACAAACAATGTTTATGATGGTCTCAGAGACTTATGTCTCTCACTAATGATGATATAGTTTGGTATGACTCTTCATTGGGTAGCGTAGAGATTATTGATAGTTGTGGTGAATTTTCTAATATGCCCCTCATTAGTACACAAGGAGGAATCAACTACAACCCTTCTTTGGCTCGTCGTCAGCTTGGGTTCCCCTTGAGAGACAAACCTAATAACACTTTGTTAAAAGGTGTTTTCTATCAAGAGAGTAAAGATCAGTAACATTTGAAGCAGAAGATAGTGTATGCTTGGCATAGTGTGAATAGGAAATGAAGATCCGAGCTTGGTTCGCGTAATTGTGTAGCTTTGGAAGCTTACACTCTTTGGGTGAGGAAGAGAGCTTTGGAATTGAAGATGCCTTATGCTTGTGAGAGACCTATGTCTATGGTTGTGGTTGAGCCATCAACTCTCCTTAACCAAGATGTAGAGGAGTTGGAAGACGTGCTCGCCAAGATGAAGCAAGAAAAAGATATGTGGGAAGAGCGTTTCCATGCTTTGAGCAGAAAGCATGAGGAGTTCCAGCTTGAGTCTAAGAACAAAGATGCACTCATTGAGCTTCTTGAAGATCGGGTAACAAAGAGACAGAGAAAGCCAGAGGTTTCATCTTCCTCTAGCATGCCTCAGCCTCCCATTGCTTGAAAGAAGATTGTTTATTAGTTTGTACTCGAGAAGACTCAGATGAAGACTTCTTTTGAGTCTGAGATTCGACGCATCTGAAGGAAGTATGCGCCTGCAGTTAGATATTCTAACATTGTTATTAGGGATCCTTAGGATGACTAGTCTCATTTTCTCTTGTATTTTGTATTTTGGTTTCTGAAATTATACTCAGTGTAATCCTTCCAAATCATATAAATAAAAGAGATTTTATGGCCAATCAAATTGTGCAATTGTTATTATATATTTGCAAATAAAATAGTAAGTTCCTTGGAAAATAAAAACAATAAAAACATTGCATTTCACGCATCATTTGCATAACAAGTTTCTCTTTTGCCAAATGTCTTATTGGTATTTCTTCTATGCTTCAGCCAAGCTGACTCATCGATATAATACCCGCGCCAATCACTCAAGAATCATGGAACATCTAGAGAAAGAGAATATAGATTTGAAGGATGAGATCGCCCGCCCGACAACCATGATAAAGTCAGTGTTAGATGCTCAGAGCCAATCTTCTCCAACGC
Organism: Lathyrus oleraceus; assembly: GCF_024323335.1. Lineage (NCBI taxonomy): Eukaryota > Viridiplantae > Streptophyta > Magnoliopsida > Fabales > Fabaceae > Lathyrus > Lathyrus oleraceus. The sequence continues at coordinate 451,220,848 of NC_066580.1, forward strand.
CTGCAACTCCTCCTCCTTAGAGGACTGTCATTTCAGAGGTTTCTACCTCTATCATTCCTGCTGTTGCCGCTTATTTTGCGCCTGCCATGCCTTCCGGATTCCCGTGGGGAATGCGGCCCAGTTTCATGCTTGAAGGTTTTGCGCCTACCTTTGCTTCCATACCGGCATCTAGCCCGGTCATGTTTGTGCCGCCACCAGTTGTGCATACTTTTCCCCGAGTTGAAGACACCATCTATCATTCTGAGCCGTCTGAGGGTCCGGATGTTTATGAGAAGATGGATGAAATGAAAGACCAATTCCTTGAGCTGCGAAAGAAGTTGAAGACCTTGAAGGGTAAAGATCTATTTGGTAAGAGTGTTGCGGAACTTTTCTTGGTTCCTAATGTCAAATGGGAATACTTGTCCGATTAGTCATCTCGTCATGTATGCTAGAAAGATGTTGACGCAAACGGATAATGATCAGTTACTGATTCATTATTTTCAAGACAGTCTGACTGGTGCCGCTCTGAGGTGGTACATGGGTTTGGATAGTGCGAGTATCCGCATGTTCAACGATTTGGGTGAAACCTTTATGAAGCAGTACAAGTATAATGTGGATATGGCGTCGGATAGGGACTAGCTTCGGTCATTGTCTCAGAAGGATAAGGAGACGTTTAAAGAATATGCTCAATGATGGAGAGAGCTTGCCGCTCAGATTACCCCTCCATTGGAAGAAAAGGAGATGACCAAGATTTTCCTCAAGACCCTGAGCTTATTTTACTATGAGCGCATGATTGCCAGTGCCCCAGTGACTTTATCGAAATGGTAAACATGGCGATGAGACTAGAAGAAGGTGTCTGAGAGGGACAATTATCTAGGGAGGAAGGTTCATCCAGCAAGAAGTATGGCAGTGGGTTTGCCAAGAAGAAAGAGAACGAGACCAATGCAGTATCTGTTGGGCGGAAAAGGAGGCATCATGTAAGAAGAAGTCAACAACCCCGTCAACACCATCATCAAGTATCATCTGTAATTCCGGTATTTTCTAACAATCAATCAACACCAATTCAACAATAACGTTAATAATAGCCACAACAACGAATAAACACCTATAACAACAACAACAATCATCAATAACAACAAAACTTTGAGAGGAAGAAGGTCTCTTTTGACCCGATTCGTATGACTTATGCCGAATTGTACCCATCATTTATTCTCAAAAACCTTTTGCAACCGAAAAATCCACCTCAAATCCCTGAACCACTTCCATGGTGGTACAAATCGGAACTCCGTTGTGCCTTTCACCAAGGAGCTCCCGGTCATGATATTGAGAATTTATACCCCCTGAAGTATGAAGTCCAAAAGTTGGTTAAGAGTGGAATGGTGTCCTTTGAGGATCGTGCGCCAAATGTCAAAGCTAATCCACTACCTGCTCGTGGTAACCCTTCTGTTAATATGGTGGATGGATGTCCTAGGGAGTTCAAGGTATTTGATGTTTGCTTTATTATAAGGTCCTTGGTGACAATGCACAAGGATATCTATTTGGTAAGCGATTGTGAGCATGACCATGATGGTTGTGCAATTTGCAGTGTCAATCCTAGAGGTTGTATGGTTGTGAAGAGAGACATCCAGAGGTTGATGGATGAAGGTATGATTCATATTCTCTAGTCCCGTCATGTGGATGACAATGTGAATGTAATAGTTCCAGTATTTAAGACACCAGAAAGAGTGGTAATTCAATTTGACAGCAACAGCAGTAAGAGTGTCAGCAATAGATCGGTATCGTCGTTGGTAATACGGTTAGCGGGTTCCATCCCATATGCATATGATAAGGCCATCCCATATCAGTATAATGTGACAATGTTAGAGAATGGTCAAGAGGTTCCTTTACCTACGACCAGTTCTGTTGTGAGCATATCTGATGTTACTAAGGTGACCCGTAGTGGTCGTGTCTTTGGGCCCGTGTTCGCTAAGAATGTGGAAGATATGTTTGTTAGTAAGAAGGTAGATGTGTCTGTGGTAGATCCTGTTAGCACTCCAAAGTGTCAGTCTGGTGAATCCACCAATTTGAAGCCTAACGATGATGATGAGGTACTCCGATTAATCAAGAAAAGTGAGTTCAACATGGTGGAGCAGTTGCTCCAAACTCCCTCCAAGATTTCAGTGTTGTCTCTGCTTATGAACTCTGAGGCGCACAGAGAAGCACTGCAGAAGGTGTTAGAACAAGCATATGTGGAACATGATGTTACAGTGGATCAGTTTGATCATATTATGGCTAACATCACTTCTTGCAACAATCTTAGCTTTTGTGATGAAGAACTCCCTGACGGGGGTAGAAATCACAACTTAGCATTGCACATTTCAATGAATTGCAAGGAAGACGCTCTATCAAATGTTTTGGTTGACACTGGTTCTTCATTGAACGTACTTCCGAAATCAACTCTGTCAAGATTGTCATATCAAGAAGCTCTAATGAGATATAGTTGCGTGATCGTCAAAGCTTTTAATGGTTCTAGCAAGACTATGATTGGTAAAGTGGACCTTCCTGTGAAGATAGGTCCAAGTGATTTCCAGATTACTTTCCAAGTAATGGATATCCACCCGGCCTACAGTTGCTTGTTCGGAAGGCCATGGATACATGAGGCAGGAGCCCTTACTTCAACTCTGCACCCAAAACTGAAATTTGTCAAGAATGGTAAGCTGGTTATCATCGGTGGGGAGAAGGCTTTGTTGGTAAGCCACCTGTCATCTTTCTCTTATGTGGAAGCTGAGGATGATATTGGAACTTCGTTCCAAGCCTTGTCTATTGCTGAGGAAAAGAGAGTTGGGGCACCCATGTACTCATTCAAAGATACGTAGGGAATCGTTGAAGACGGTAATTTTGATCAGTGGGGACAGATGGTAGAGGTCGCCGACAACAAGAGCAGAGATTGTTTGGGTTTCCAACGAGGTTCATCTGTGTTTAGAGCTGAAGATGTGCAACCCAGTTTCTGTAGTGGAGGGTTCACTCATGGTAATGAACAACACTTAGTTGCTGTGATCGAGGGTGATGAAGGTGAAGACTGCGCCAATTTTGTGACGCATGGAAAAGCTTGCAACAATTGGACTGCTGTTGATGTTCCTATTATTGTGCATCGATCTAAGTAATTGCTTTTATTTGTTTTTGAAAATCCTTCTCCTATGCCTAAGGGAGAAGTTAACATTGTTTGGGCCTTTTCAAATTTGATCATTAATAAAATTCAATTATATTCATCCACATATATGATGTTTTATTTTTACTTTTTATTTTATTCTGAAAAGTGGTAATCACAAAGAACATAAATAAAAAAATAATAATCGTTAATCTGCATAATATTTGGTCACAATTCACTTCTCTAAAATCAAAATATCAAATCATTATGCAGGTTGGTTTCTAAACCCATTGAATACAATGATCATACTCCTTCACCAAATTTTGAATTCCCTGTGTTTGAGGCCGAGGAAGGAAGTGATGAAGAAGTATCCGATGAATTATCTCATCTTCTTGAGCACAAGGAAAAAGCCATTCAGCCATTCAAAGAGCATATTGAGCTAGTCAACTTGGGTTCTGAGGATGATGTGAAGGAAGTCAAGATTGGGTCTCGACTGTGTCTAGAGGTTAAGAAGGGGTTGATTGATCTTCTCCGAGAGTATTCAGATGTGTTTGCTTGGTCCTATCAAGACATGCCTGGGTTGGATTCTGAGATTGTGGAGAATAGATTGTCGTTGAAGCCAGAATGCCTTCCAGTCAAGCTAAAGTTGAGAAGGACTCATCCTGATATGGCAGTGAAGATCAAAGAAGAAGTGCAAAAGCAGATTGATGTCGGTTTCCTTGTGATTGTCGTGTATCCGCAGTGGGTGGCCAATATTGTTCCTGTTCCGAAGAAGGATGGAAAAGTCCGTATGTGCGTTGATTATAGATATTTGAATAAAGCCAGTCCAAAAGATGATTTCCCTCTGCCATACATTGATATGTTGGTAGACAATACAGCTAAATTCAAAGTATTTTCGTTTATGGACGGATTTTTCGGATATAATCAGATCAAGATGGCACCCGAAGATACGGAGAAGACCACATTCATTACACCTTAGGGAACATTCTGTTATAGAGTGATGCCTTTTGGTTTAAAGAATGCTGGTGCAACTTACCAAAGAGCAATGACTACTCTTTTTCATGATATGATGCATAAAGAGATCGAAGTCTATGTTGATGATATGATTGCTAAATCAATTAATGAAGAGGAACATGTTGAGTATTTGTTGAAGCTATTCCAGTGTTTGAGGAAGTATAAACTCCGCTTGAATCCCAATAAGTGTACTTTGGGTGTTTGTTCTGGTAAGTTGTTGGGCTTTATTGTCAGAGAGAAGGGTATTGAAGTTGATCCTGCCAAGGTCAAACAAATACAAGAGATGCCTGCCCCCAAAACTGAGAAGCAAGTCAGAGGTTTTCTCGGACGCTTGAATTATATCTCAAGATTCATTTCGCACATGACTGCCACATGTGCGCCTATATTCAAGCTTGTTTGGAAAGATCAGTCTTGTGATTGGACCGTAGACTGCCAAAAAGCTTTTGATAGTATCAAAGAGTATCTCTTGAGCCTTTGATTCTGTCTCGGCCTGTTGAAGGAAGACCGTTGATCATGTATTTGAATGTGCTTGAAGAGAGTATGGGTTGTGTTCTTGGTCAGCAAGATGAGACTGGAAAGAAAGAATATGCTATTTACTACCTCAGTAAGAAGTTCACCGATTGTGAGACTCGGTATTCTATGCTTGAGAAGACTTGTTGTGCATTGGCTTGGGCTGCTAAGCGTCTGCGTCAATATATGTTGAATCATACCACTTGGTTGATATCCAAAATGGATCCAATTGAGTATATTTTTGAGAAGCCTGCTTTAACTGGGAGGATTGCTCGTTGGCAGATGTTGTTATTAGAGTATGATATTGAATACTGATCTCAGAAAGCAATTAAAGGTAGTGTCTTGGCTGACCATTTGGCTCACCAACCAATTGAAGATTACCAGTCAGTGCAATATGATTTTCCCGATGAAGAGATCTTGTACTTGAAAGTGAAAGATTATGAGGAACCACTGCTTGAAGAAGGGCCAGAACCTGGTTCCAGTTGGGGAATGGTATTTGATGGAGCTGTTAATTAGTATGGTAATGGAATTCGGGCAGCGATTATTACTCCTCAAGGCACACATTTTCCGTTTACAACTAGATTGACTTTCAAGTGTACAAACAATATGGTGGAGCATGAAGCTTGCATTATGGGGGTTGAAGAGGCCATTGATCTCAGAATCAAGTATTTGGATGTCTATGGAGATTCAGATTTGGTTGTGATTCAGATCAAAGGTGAATGAGAGATGAATCAACCTGGTTTGATGCCATATAGAGACTATGAGAGGAGGATTTCAACTTTCTTTACAAAGGTTGAGTTTCATCATATCCCTCGAGATGAAAACCGGATGGCAGATGCTCTTGCAATGTTGGCTTCAATGGTTGTAGTGAAGTATTGGAATGAGGTTCCCAATTTGACTGTGATGCGTCTTGATAGGCTAGCTCATGTGTTTGCTATTGAAGAAGTCGAAGATGAGAAGCTGTGGTATTATGATATTAAATGTTTTCTCCAAAGTCAAATTTACCCGTCTGGGGCATCTTTGAAAGATAAGAAGACTTTGAGAAGATTAATCGGTAATTTCTACCTGAATGGTGATGTGTTTTACAAGAGAAACTTCGATATGGTTCTGCTCAAATGTGTGGATAGACACGAATCAGACTTATTGATGACTGAAGTCCATGAAGGTTCCTTTGGTACTCACTCCAATGGACATGCAATGTCAAAGAAGATGTTGTGAGCAGGTTACTATTGGCTGACAATGGAATCTGACTGTTGCAAGTTTGTGAAAAAGTGCCACAAGTGTCAAATTTATGCAGATAAGATTCATGTTCCTCTGACACTGTTAAACGTCATTTCCTCCCCATGGCCCTTCTCCATGTGGGAAATTGATATGATTGAGATGATTGAGCCCAAAGCTTCAAACGTACATTGTTTCATTCTAGTGGCTATTGACTACTTCACAAAGTGGGTTAAAGCAGCATCATATGCAAATTAACCAAGCAAGTTGTTGTAAGGTTTATCAAGAATCAGATTATATGCGGTTATGGTGTGCCAAGTAAGATCATTATTGATAATGGATTGAACTTGAACAATAATATGGTGGAAACTCTTTGCAAAGACTTCAAGATTGCACATCATAATTCTTCATCCTACAGACCTAAGATGAATGGGGTTGTTGAAGCTGTAAACAAGAATATCAAGAAGATCATTCAAAAAATGGTTGTGATGTATAAGGATTGGCATGAGATGCTCCCATTTGCTTTGCATGGGTATCGTACATCCATTAACACTTCAATAGAGGCAAAACCTTTCTCACTTGTTTATGGCATGGAAATTGTGCTCCCAGTAGAAGTTGAGATCCCATCATTGCGGTTGCTGATGGAAGCCAAGTTGACTAAGGATGAATGGTGTCAGACCAGATTTGACCAGCTGAATTTGATTGAAGAGAAGAGGTTGACTGCCATGTGCCATGGTCAGTTATATCAGCAGAGAATGAAGAAAGATTTTGACAAGAAGGTTAGACCTCGTGTGTTCAGAGAAGGTGATCTTGTGCTCAAGAAGATTCTATCTTTCAAACCAAATTCTAGAGGCAAATAGACTCCTAATTATGAAGGCACATATGTTGTTAAAAGAGCCTTTTCAGGCGATGTTTTGATTCTTACAACTATGGATGGTGAACAGTTCACTCGTCCTGTGAACGCAGATGCAGTCAAGAAATACTTCTCCTAAAAAGAAAAGAACATCTCACTAAGTTGAAAACCCGAAAGGGCGGCTTAGGAAAAAATGAGTGTCTCGGTGGATTGAATCCGAAAGGGCGATCCGGGAAAAAGTTAGAGACATAAAACAGAAAGAATTATCCCGATAAATTGAGTACCCCACCTTGGGGAAATTTATGCAAAAATTAGGGATTATGGCAAGTAACTGCATCCTGTTGATCTTCAGCTTTGAAGACTTGTCTTGAGCATATTGTCAAAATCTGGTTCATTATCTCCAGCCGACGCCAAGAGCACAGTGGATATCAAGAGATGATATAAAGATTAGTGATCATTGTGTTTAATGTAGCCCTTTTTCATGTAAATTACCATTTTTCAAACTTTTCTAAAGATCTATGGAGTCTTGTCATTTACAGACTACCATTCCATTAAATAAAGTTGAGCTTTTATCCAATTGTTTCTACTCTTGTTTAATTCAGCCAAATAGATTTAAATTTTATTATGATCATTTTTGAAATTAAAATTTTAATTAAAATTCATATTTTTCTTTAACATATAAAAGCATTAATTTTAAGCAATCGATTTCATTTAAAAGGAATATCAACGGTGGTTTGAAAGCGGCAAGCCCTAAATATGGAGCATTATTGGTGGGATCCCTGGTTCATCCCCGACAGTGTGTCAGCACCCGGTGTTTGTTGATTTCCCCAGCTGAGTTGTTTATCTTCTCCAACTGAGTTTGTAATTTGTCCTCCCTCGGGTTGTAGGCATTTCATTAGAACAGTTTGCATGGTTTCAGAAGAACTTTGGTTCCCCGTAATTCGTCATCAGATTGGTCCCCAATCAGAGTTTCTCCGTGATTTTGAGCAGCTATTTATGTTCATCCCCTGCAGGGTTCTCTCCCATATGATATGGTGTTGACCTAAAATTTCCCGCAGGATTGACAGCAGTTTCCTCAGCAGATCTTCTCCTTTCTTCCCCGGCTAGGGTTAAGCCTTCGAGATGTTTGATCTCTCTCCAGCAGTTGTTTCCCTCCTGTGAAGATTGCCTAGCAATTGTAACGATGATTCAAACCAGCGACATTTTGTATCCTTTGTGATTGTTTTGTCAGCATAATCATCATATATGCATATACATATACATATACACTCATATAGCTTCCATTATTACATTATTTCATTTTTGTAATCCTCTGCTATGATGGTACTTTATCCCTATGCAGGTTTGGTGTATCTGTCCTCCTTCAACTGTAGGGCGTCAACCCCCTAAGCAGGAAGACTTTAACCTTTCTCCCTTTCCCACTGAGTTATTTCCTCACGGATGATTATTACTTCAGTTTCCATCCCAGTTGATTATCTGGATGGAACCACTCCCCTTGAGTTATAACCTCATTGGGTTGAGTCTTTGATTGACCGTATCTTTCTAGATCTTACCTATATAGATGTCCTTGGTCCTCCAAGAGTCTATTACCCAATAACTGGTAATATTCTTCTTAGTTTGTAGTTTTTTACTTCTTGCCCAATACCCGAAAAAAGTAACCCCCTTTTTCCCCCCAGCGGATTCGTTTTCACGTTTCCCAGGAAGTATATCCTTGATATGTTCATCCTAACCGATGACAGATATTTTCTTCCCCTCTATTGAGTTCATCCTTGATATGTTCATCTTAACCGATGACGAATATTCTCTTTCTGGTATTCTACCCAGTAAAAAGGTAGTTGTAATCCCTATTTTGTTCCCCCAGAGAGTTAATCCTTGATATGTTCATCCTAACCGATGACAGGTTTCCTTCTCTTTGCAGTCTTCTGCCCAGTAACCGGTAGTTGTAAATCCTGCTTTTCTCCCCTTTGCAGAGTTTATCCTTGATATGTTCACTTTAACTAGTGACGGATATTCTCTTGTGGTTTTCTATCCAGTAACTGATAAATATAATTCTTATTCTTCCCCTCAGAGTTTATTCTTGATATGTTCATCCTAACCGGTGATGGATATTCTCTTTCTGGTATTCTATCCAGCATTTGATAGATGTAATTCCTACTTTGTTCTGGTGGTTTATCCTTGATATGTTCATCTTAACCGATGACAGGTATCCTCCTTAACATCCCTAGACAAGTCTATCCTTGATATGTTCATCTTAACCGATGACGAATTTTCTTTCCTTTAAGTCTATCCTTGAGATGTTCACTTTAATCAGTGATGGATATTCTCTCCCTTTTGGTCTTCTACCCAGTAACTGATAGTTGTAAATCCTATTTTTCCCCAGCAAGTATATTATTACCCAGTAACTGGTAATGAATACGCCTTCTGGCGGCCCTCAGCGAGTCATCCTTGATATGTTTACCCTAACCGGTAACGGATGTCCTCCCTGTCAGATTTTGTTATCCCCGTACCCAGTAATCGGTAGCGGATGATATATTTTTGCTCCTCCTGTGTTGAAGATCTTTTCTTCCCCAGTTGAATTTGAGTGCATATTTCCTTAGTGAAATCGCTATTTCTTGCTTGGTTAGAGTATTTCAGGTTTGTTCTGATTTTCCCGTTTCCCCTGCAGGTGTTCCTTTTGTCCCCCGACTGAGTCTTTCCATTGATTTATATTCATGGGATCCCTCGTGGCTCCCCAGACATTTGAAGTCGTAGCATGGCCTATGCATAACCCTTTTATCCCTCCGAGTCTCTGTCTCCCTAGTGAGTTTTTCCTTTACGGAATGCATTATACTCTTGCAGACTTTAGTCTCTCCGGATTCTTTTCCTTTGTGGAAACATTTCCCGACAAAGATTCTTTTTAACATTCATATCATATGCATCATGAGGTATCATAGGGAAAAAAATTGATTATATATGTTGTTATTTAAGCCCATTCTACTGAGTCGACACAAAGATTTTAACCTTCATCTCCTCAGCTATAATGTATCCTCATATCACATGCTCATAAAAGTTGAATTAGCTCTTCCTCCAAACATAATAGTTTAAGTAGACATCTTGAATTTAATTGTGAAACTTGTAAATATTTCATGTCATAAAAACTGAGCAAGTTATGGCTTTGGTAAGTTGACCTCCAAATTAGGATTTAGACAAAATGACCTATAATCTTTCACCAACAAAATATGACTTTCCAAGCAAAAATAGCTCTAGACCTCAACATGAAAGTTGTTTGAAATGTCATTTAGAGTAGCTTTGATCTTGGAATCATTTTCATATGACAAAAAGTGTAGGAAATAGAGTCTAGGGAACCCCATATTTGATCAGATGAATTCCTCTGGTCAACCACCATCAACCAACTTGCTAGCTTGCAATTCTCTTGACTTTTGGGACTCATGGATGATCATATATGCATAAGATGATGAAATTTGACGTATCCCTTGAAATATTTGATCAAATGTTGAAGAAGCTTGTTGAAGAAGTTACACAAGATACCCAGATGAACTAGGGCTTCCAAGGCAAACCAATTCCAAACTCTTGATGATTTTTTGATCAAAATATTATGTGAAAATCATGGGGATCCATATATGATGCCTAGAGCCATTGGAGACCATTCCTGATTGAGCTCTTAGCAATGAGGGTCTTAAACCCTAGATATGAACTTGATAGATCAAAGGTGAGTATGTGCCCTACCTACAAAAGAGTTAGACAAATGCAAAGACATATTTTTGGTATTTTGGTTAGTAAATAAAGAAAAACAAAATATGATACAAATAAATGGTGCTTGGTGATTTCTCCCAATACAAACCCAATGAATTAGGGATAAGAAGGATGCCTAGGTGTGATCCCAATGCCAATGCATGTGATGAGGATAGCATGAGGGATCTTAGAGTAAAAATTAGGGTCTTACAGTTGCCCCTATTTAAGGATGCCTAGGTGCGATCCCAATCCCAATGCCAAACGTTTGACCTCAGTGCCATTTTTACTTTAAAATCATGTCCTTCTTTTTAATTTTGGTGATGGTTGTGACTGAATCAGTTTGGTGAAGCTCACCAGAGAAGGAGACCAGCGTTGTAGCTCTGATGGTGAGTTGCCAGGTTCAAAACCATATGATCCATTTGAAATGATATAATCTCATGTGTTGGTTTGAATTACCATTTTTGTGGCGCGCTGACTAAAGACCATCGTGGATTGCGCGCTTGTGACCACTTGATCTGCCACCTCAATTAATGAGGGAAATCAAGTGGTCCACATTTTTTCAGATTATTTGATTTTCATTTTATTTGTTTTATTTTCATTAATTCATATTAATTTTAATATTGATCCAAAAAATATGAGAGTTTCACCCAAAAAATTTAAATAATTTCCTCTTTAATTTTCTGAGTTAAAATTATTTTTTGGATCATTATTAATATTTTTCATGATTTAATTGATTTTGTCAATATTTTTAATTGTTTAAAAATAGTTTTAAGTTTCCAAAAATGATGAAATTTTTTCTACAAGGTCCTTTAACCTTGTTTGACCTATAATAAATCTCATGGTCGTTTCTTTGGTGTTTTGATGAGGTTTTAGGAATTTGACAAACCATAATTTAATTTAATGCATATTTTAGTTGATTTTCATTATTTAAATGCCAAATAAATTATATTGAGCTTCTAATTTTGACTTGTTGAGTTTGACTTGTGTTGTTGGGTCTTGGTCAAGGTTGATTTGACTTTGTTAAGTTAAGATCATTGGATTTAAGGGATTAATGAAATGTATATTTCATCTCCCAAAATGAATGAATGATCTTAATTTGGTAAAAGTCCTCCTTTGACCAATTTTTATTGATTCCATTTCCCCTCCCTCTTCATCTCATTCCCGTCTTTTTTCATTCATGTCATGGACCTATGATATCTCTAGATCCTAAGACTAGTTGATTGCAAAATCAATATGAGTATGGATGAGATTAGATCCACACTTTTGAATATTCTTTTTGTCTGTGGTATGTTTTAGGAGCATAGTCCATTATATTATGTCTCTAACATGCATTAACACCAAAATTTCTATTGCCCGACCTCAAATAGTTGTGACTTCTACATAGGTTCAATTATGATTGCTTAACATAATGCTAAATTTGTAACACAAAAAGGCATAGCATTCTAGTAAGTGAGATCGTAAGTCTCCCCTCTTTCATGGTATTGTATGGAAATTTGGCATTTTTTCCTTCCTTTGGAAGATGTCTTGGTTCAAGGATCCATGCTTGTGATAAATGGGTTGACTGTTCTCCAAAGAATGACTTAAACAAAACAAAATGCAAAAGCAATACTAACTCCTAATCAATTAACAACTAACATTTAATTTCAAGCCATTTACTCTTATGCACTTTAATTTCAAGTCTTTACTCATTTGCCATTATTCATACCATTCAATTTGTTTACTTAATGTCATTTTCACTTTACTCATTCGAGCCTTATCTTGTGAATATATTGTGTTTGTATATACTTGTTTGTGTTTGTGGTCTTTTGACCTTAATATACATAATAAGAACAAAAACCCTAAAAAAAAAATTGTGGGCTGTTGGATTTGATCTGAGACATTGGACTTAGAATTAGACAACACTCCCTATGCAAAGGACTTGGCCAATGCCAACTTTCATGAAAACCAAGTGCTTGTGAAGTGAACTTTCATCTGAGGCAATTATTGAAGATCCAATTGAGTTCATCTGCAACATGATCATATTGAAGTTATTATTTTGAACCTGTGTCTAATACTCCTCTTTGAAGTCATCTGATACATAGAAAATTTTGAAGAAGATCATGAAGTTGCTAAGCTTGGATGTGACTATCTTTATTTGATTCCTTGCTCTTCACCTTGCTATTTGTGTATTAATATTGCTTGATTCTAAAGTCCAAGGGAAATTTGGGTTTCTATATGACATTCTTGTATATTGGATTGCAGCCCATTAGTCAGATCTTTTCAACTCTCAACTTTTAAATTTTTGCTTAGGACTAGTCTCTTCATCTTCTCCCACTTCTTTAATTTCAAAATCTCTCCCTCCTTTTAAAATCTTCTTTGCTTGTGTTTGTTTTTCTAAACTTAGACCATTTTGCAAATTAGAAACTTTGGCCTTATGCCATTGCATTTTTTGAACTCTTTTCTTAATCAAACTTGTAAATGAACTTAACTATACTTGACTTAAAATTTCAAAAGACAAAAAGAACTAACACTCATTCAAACCTTTTTATACCTTTTTGTGCCTTTGTTAAACTTAATATTTTTGTTTAAAGCAACTCATTCACTTTGAAATTGATACCACGAACTACGAGGTTTTGATCCCTCATTTTATGTTGGTACGTAGGCACAAGTCTGAAGGTCTTGTCAAACACAAAAGTATAATTAATGAGTTCTTTTCTCATCCCTCCATTCTATTTATTGCAAACATCGTTTGTACAAAATATATATGCCCACAAAAATGGGCTCCCTAGGAGTACCTATGACACTTTGGGTGCTAACACCTTACCTCTGTGTAACCAACCCCCTTACCTGTAATCTCTGGCATTTTATTAGTTTTGATTTTAAAACTTCTTATTTTTGGGTTTTGTTCGTACTTTTCCCTTTTCCCTTGGAAACAATAAAATCGCGGTGACGACTCTGGTTTAATTAACGTCTAGCTTATCCATAGCTTGATGGCCATGAATTTACCTCTACAGATGGAATTAGGATGATTGATGGAGATAATTCGGGATTAATAAACCCTAGTAGCACCATTAGTAAATTTGAGTTTAATGGCAAAGGAATTGTGGTAATTGCTTGGTCTTCCTATATAAAGTCAAAATTAGCCAAATTCCTCATTTTCTCACTTATATTATCTCGTTTAGAATCTGAGTTTTGAAATGGAGAGTGGAGATAGATAGATAGATAGATAGATAGATAGATAGATAGATAGATAGATAGATAGATAGATAGATAGATAGATAGATAGATAGATAGATAGATAGATAGATAGATAGATAGATAGATAGATAGATAGATAGATAGAGAGAGAGAGAGAGATAGAGAGATAGAGAGAGAGAGAGCAAGGAAATTTTGGAGGAGAATAGGGAGATTTTGATCAAGCATCAACATTCTTCAAGTGTACATGTGAAGTTCTTTGATTTCTTAGAGAAGAAGACTCAAGGCAATAATTGGATCATTGTTTCGGCTTCTTTATCACCTTCAACCCAAAAATTCATCAAGCTCAAGATAGGGTTCCACTAGGTTTGTGATATTAGGTAGAACCAAATTAGGGCAATGCATATCAGGAGGACTATATAGCTTGATCAATGTGCGTTTTGCTTGATATCTTTCCACTTGTTTTTCTTTATCATGTTTTTTCTTCATGAAACTTGCATGCTATGTTTTTTTGATGTCTCAATGATATGTTTGAATGCATGATTTCCTTTGATTAGGATTGAGACTATGAACACATGAAAACCCTACTTGATGATATGTTTGTTCCAAGATAATGCATGTCCATTATTGTGATGCATGTAATTGATTACATGATGGTAGATTCCATTGAATTGTGCATGAAATTGGACTGTGGTTGGCTGGTTTTATTGAGTTGATGTAGGTTCTTCCTGAAGGTAGAGAAAAACAAGAAAAGGGGGTTTGAATTATTTTCATAATAGTTAAAAACTTTTGCAACACCACACACACAAAATAAATACTAAGAACACAAAGAGTTTATTCTGGTTTGCTTGAAATTCAAAGCTACTCCAGTCCACCCGGCCAAGGTGATTTCGCCTTCAATAAGGACTTAATCCAGTAATCTCAATAGATTACAAAAACATCTAACAGTTTGACAACCTCTTAGCCCTCTCAAGTCTACAGACCTAGACAAGTCACTTGAGGAATTACAAAGAGTTTCAAGAGTTACAAGTGTTTGACTCAATGCTTCGAGATAAGAAGTATAAACACACTTTAAGAGCTATGAAACACGACCACACAATGTTTAGAAACAACTCTTGTATGAAAGTATTTATTACAATAATGATAGTGAGAGATTGGAGTATGAGGATATTATTGTGTCAAAGTTGTTTCGTTGTGTATAAAGTTCTTGTTTTCAACAAGTTGTAAGGATGCCTTTATATAACATTTTGAGATGATACTGTTGGAGGGAAATCAACAGAGATATCTTGCCTGCTATGGAGTTAAAGGTATTAAATTTCTTGTCCTTTCCATAGCAGTCTTGGAACATAATCCATAGTTTCCTTAAAAAGGAATTGTACTAGGATTAGAATACTTCTAGAGTAAGTTTTTGATCCGGTGATATAAGATAGAGTGTTAAGCGTGTATCAGAGTAAGCATGATCAGAGTTTTTAAGCTAGAGTCCAGATATCTTGCAGTCTGCAAATATTCTCTTATAGAGTCTTCAGTTGTTCTCTTGCAAAGTCTTCTGATATTTTCTTGAATAGTCTTCAGGTATCAGGGTTTAAACTTTAGAGTTCAGATTCTTCAGGTGATTTCTCTTCAGATGTGTTCTTGTTCAGAGTCAGATCTAATTTCTTTGTGTTGGGTCAGCTTTTCTTGACTACGTCAGATGCCAGATATTTGTTTCCTCGGAGTTATTTTAACTTAGAATCCTACACACTTGGGAAAATTATTAGGGTACAAAATTGTTTCATTCTCTGTTATCATCAAAACTTAGAGATATAATGCAGAATCAAAATCTTGTTCTAACACTTCCATGAGCAAAGGTGTGAAATACACCAAAAGAGAGAATGCGCAATCTTGGGCGGGACGCAGACCATGCACACTAGTACAGGCCAACTATGTCCCTCTCAGATCGTTATATGATGGGTGTTTCTAGGACTGGCTTGGGCCGTGTAAACCAACACAGGTCAACTGTGTCCCCCTCAGTTTTTAGTATGGGGAGGTGTAACGACCCGACTTTTTATTCTAATATTTTTTAGTTTATTTGAGATTTTGGAGTGTCTATTATTTAATTAATTATTATTATTTAGGTTAATGAGGATTGGGAGGATTTAATTATAGTTTAATATTTAAATTATTGGAGAATGTGAGAAATTGTGTTTTTAGGCAATAAACTAGAATTTAATTAAATATAGGGAGGTGGATAGAGTTAGTGAGAATTAAGGGAATTAGTAGAAATTATTAAATAAAATAAATTAGGTTTTATTTAAATAGAAGGGAAAAGTGGGAATACGTAGAATTTTTGGTGGAATAAAGAGTAAGAAGAAAAGAGAGCAATCCTTAACCTAGAAAGTGAAGGAGAAGAGTATCCATAGTCAAATTCTTCCAAGTTTCAAGCTTTTCTGCATAATCAAGATAAGGGGGATTATTCAATATATTGGTATCTAAGTAAAGGGAATAATGGAGATTCCTTAACCTCTTTTCTTTCCTCCATTCCCTTTTTTTCATTAATGTGAAATTGAACCTTGATATGGTTTGTTCAAAACCAATATAGATTGTTATTTCATAATTCTAAGTTATGCACTATTAATGATGCAAATTCTTTGAATCTATATGTTTAATTCATATTTTTGATGTTCATGAATGTATGTAATGTTTTGATGAATATGATGATGATTTCATGATTAATTGAAGATATATGTGTTGAATATATTCATTTTTGGTGTGTTAAATGTTATATGAATCGTGTATGATGATTACTATGCGTGTGGGGCTATATGGGACTCAAAAATTAAGATCCAGAAGTGCTGCAATGGTGAAAATGTTAATTTTTAAGTTCTTCTCAATGGTGATGGGCATCACGTTAGGTGATGGTCCACATGTCATCATGCTAGGGAAGAAGAACAGTTAGGACGAGATGACGGGTGTCAATGAGGTGATTTTCCAACCATCGGCACTTCGTGACGAGCACCTTTATTTAATCGTCAGCGCCTGACAGGCATACTGGCTGTGAGGGTGACGACCTTCATGCCTGCGAGAGGCTGATCGTCAACCATGTGTTTACTATTTTTGGACGCTTGACTCGATTTTGTGAGCATTTTCTAATTTTCTGATTTGTTTATTGGTATTTTGGTAAGGATTAATGATAAAAGTGTTTGAGTTATTATGATTGAGTTAATTAACAATTGCCTCGTGAGGAAGAATTATTGATGTTGAGATAATTAGGTTTGATGGAACCAATGACATGGTTGTAAAAAGGCAATAATTATTGATGATGTATTTTAGGTTCGAAAGGAACTAGTGACGAGTATAGAAGTTGGAGGTCTGGATTAGAATTGCATATTTCTTGTAACATTCATGCATCATGTATATTGGAGCTAGGTAGGACTTTGGTCCAGTGACGAGTAGGACTTTGGTCTAGTAATAAGTTGGATACCTCATAAACATATCTCTGAATATCCTAGAGATTGGCACCACTTGCATGGGAGTAGAGGAGATGAACATTGCATACCTAATTGCACCGGTTAATTGATTATTTGTTGTCATTCAATTTTGTGATTCTAATTGATTAATTACGATAATTATATTATCCTTACTATTTTATGCACCGTTTATATATGGAATGTGTCATACCCCAAAATTTGCCCATTGGCATTACCAAACATTTTCCAAGACCCTCTGACTTATTCTGCAAGGCACCGACATCAAGTGAACAAAAGCCCAGCTCACAACAGGCCCAATCCAAAAGGGGCCCAAAATAGTTTGCTCGCTAGGCGAGCATACCCTTCGCCTAGCGAATGCTTCGTCATGACACTCGCCCAGCGATGCATCAGATCCAGAAAAAGGCCCAGAATAGCTTGCTCGCTAGGCGAGCAATTCCCTCGCCTAGCGAAGCTGGCAGAAATCTGAAATTTTGGACCTCATTTTAAGCCCATTAGGTCACCACCACTACTACTATAAGTACCAGCTCCTCAGCAACGAAAACCACACACACGAAAACGGAGAAACAACACGGAAAAGCAGAGGAAGACGGACGGAAACCCTAGCACGGGAACCTTGACGGCCACGTATCCGCACCGGAGTTACCGCCGCCCAAATCAATCCGACACCAACCGGGATCCGTCAATTCAGCATTATCACTAGATTGCAAACAGGTTTGTGTATCATTACCGTTTTATGTTTCCGTTTCATAATATCTAAATGTATAATACATCATGATATATTGAATTTTTGGATATGGGATCATACTTTGCATGCGAGCTCGAATGTGCCTGAACATCATGAATATTGGACCATGTTATTTCTGTAATTGAATGTGATAAGATATGTAACATGCTGGAGTCATACTGTTCTGAAATTCCAAACCCGTGGTCGCTCGCTAGCTCATCGCTAGGCGAGCCTGCAGCGAGCCTTCGTTGAGCCTTCGCTAGGCGAGGCAGAGGCGAACGGGACAGTGGCTGCTTTGTCCCTTTGCTGTTCCATTTTATGTGTATTTCATTATTGTTGCATCATTTGGCCTGAACTCTAACTGTTATGTGCATTTTATGGCATTTTATGGTATTACTCAAATCATATTTTATCCTTATGCTCTAACCCGTGCGTTGAATGATGTAAAAGCTTCCATATCCCCAATGAAGTGGCCGGCTAGGTACCCTTACGTGTGAGAGACTTTCATGGAGATGGATTCCAAATTACTTCACTTTAATGTGAAGATTCATATTGATTACTAAGTTTAATGTGTCGATTTTTAATGTATTGATTGATTTTAATGTGTTGGTTTTAATTGGTTTTAATGTGGAAATTCACCATAATTACCTAATGAACTTAAAACATGGACTTTAAACAAATGATATCGGACCTCTCTTTATTACCCCACGATTACAATATTACGGTCATGTCCCGCGAATGTGGGGATACACTTAGCAATGGCCCTTCAATTAAATCATCATAAAATAAATCATAGTCCCTCGGATGTTGCCTTCGAAAATACGATTTTGTCCCTCGATGACCCTTCGGTGTAGCCTACGGTTAAATGATGATAGTCCCTTCGAATGCTAAGGTATCCTTACAACTGTTGCCTTCAATGACCAATCGATGACCCTACGATGACCCTTAAACATCCAAAGGATAAAACTACTTACTTCTCAATAGTAAGGACAGTTTTACCCTCATAAGGATAGGAAACGTTCATAACGACCTTAGGAAGGTATAACTCTCAATTACTGGATCATAACCTAAAATACTTTTTACACCTCACACATTTCCAAGCTATTTTTTCTAAACAATTGCAAAACTAAACGGGATAACCACTTTGTATACATTCATACAAGAATCATTACAAAGTTAAATTCAATTTTCAAAACCTTTTCTAAACCGCTTTCAAAATCAAACGAGATAAATACTTTGTATACATTCATACGAGAATCATTACAAAGTTAAACTCTCTTTCAAACATTTTTTAAGCAATTCACCGACACTTTTCAGACAAAAATATAAGTGATCCAGTAATTAAGAGCCCATGGATAACCATGGATACAAAGGGTGCTAACACCTTCCCTTTGTATAATGTACCTCCCGAACCCAAAATCTATTGAGGTCTTTCCTGTTCTTTTCCACCTTTCCTTATTGGATAAAAGAAAAGTCGGTGGCGACTCTTGCTATCCGCGACATTGCGATAAAAAGCAAAACACCCCAAGTCAGTTCACCGTATGACAGAACTGGCGACTCTGCTGGGGACACTTTAAAAAGAGAGGTTACCTTAAAAACAAGATCACTTATTCCAAATTGTCTGATTTACTTTTAAGGGATTGCTTGGGTATTTTTGAGTGAAAGATCCTACACCCGGATCTAGTGTACCTTAGGTAAGTAGCAATAGATCATCGCGACTATCCGGCGTATACTGGAATGGTCAAAATGATGGCTACGGTTAATGTGACACTTTGGATGTCCTGATGTTCCTCATGTTTACTTGAGAAAAAATTTGGCTTCCGCGTGGTGTCATCAAAGCATTAACCAGACCTTTAGAACCCTAATTGACTCATCCTAGCCATTAGAAAGTAGTGAGATAACTGACTTCGGTTCCGACTGAGGTTGGTTGATACTCGATACTACACTCTTTGAGATTGGACTTTAGGAAAGCTTCGGTCAACCACTTGGTGTTGCACTGAAGTGGACTTAAAGAAAGGTCGATGATCTGAGATCCTTCTAGAACCCGGTTACTATTCTAGGACAGGTTGAACCAACCAAACTTCAGTGGGGAGGGTACTTACCTATGGAACTCATGCAAGCCTTAAAACCTAGGAATAATTGTTGTGTGACATGCTCGTGCTTGCATAATATCATAACATCATAACATCATAGCATCATCATACTAACCATTTCAAGGACTTAGGAATTTAGCTTTGCTCTGTTGAACAGGTTATGGCTTCCAGGAAGACTATCCGGATCAATCTTGTAGCAATCTCTCCTCAGCTCAAGGATTTGGTGTCAGAACTTCCCGATCATGCTCAGTTCATCAAGAAACATGGTCATCTCCTCAATTTGGTTACCACTGGTTTCAAAGAAGATATGATGAGAGTTCTATTCCAGTTCTTCGACCCTAAACATCATTGCTTCACTTTCCCAGATTATCAGTTGGTACCCACATTGGAAGAGTTTTCCAAGTTGCTTGGGATACCTATCCTTGATCAAATACCTTTCAGTGGTTTAGAAAAGATGCCAAAGTCTGAAGAAGTTGCCGCAGCTTTACACATGACAAGGTCCGACATTGAAACTAATTGGGTAACAAGAAGTGGAGTTAAGGGTTTGCTTGGCAAGTTTCTGATAAGTAAGGCCCGAGAATCCCTAAAAGTTATGAATGTCCATGCTTTTGAAGATGTTTTAGCATTGCTAATCTATGGTTTGGTGCTATTCCCTAATCCGGACCAATTCATAGATATGAATGCTATTAAGATATTCCTCACTCATAACCCTGTGCCTACCTTGCTTGGAGATGTCTTGCATTCCCTTCACACTCGTACTATGAAGAAGCAAGGGACTCTCATGTGCTGCGTACCTTTGTTGTCTAGGTGGTTTATTTCGCACCTTCCTCAATCAATCTTGAAGAATGATCAAAATCTGAAATGGTCTCAAAGGATAATGACACTCTCCCATTTAGACATCCGTTGGTGTTCTAACCTCAGAGAAAATGTTATCATCATCGACCGTTGTGGAGAATTCCCTAATATACCCCTCATGAGGATCAGAGGAGGTATTACTTATAATCCTGCCTTAGCCCTACGTCAGTTTGGGTATGCTCGAAGAGACGGTCCACATGAAATGATTATTCAAGGTATAGTGTTTGACTATGACAATGACTCTCAAGATCTCCGCCAAAAGTTCGTACGAGCTTGGGGCATGGTGAAAAGAAGCAATTTAGTAAAGAAAAATTCTATTCCTATGGAGCCTTATCTCAGATGGGTACGCGCCAGGGCTCGTGAACTTGTCATGCCATATCCTGCAGTCGGACCATTAATGGTTGAATCAGAGGTCGAAGGAGGTACTTCCCAGATCATTTCTTATCCAGATATGCCTACTGATGTTGAGGAATTGAAAGGATCCTGGACCCAGTTGAGAGAGGAGAGAGATACTTTCGAAGCTCAGTTCAATGCAGAAAGGAAGAAAGTACTAGAGCTCACCAGTCAGCTTAATGAGGAACGAAGACTCAATGCATATCTTCGCCCAAAAAGAAGTCGCCCCTGGGAGACTTGAACTTTCATTGTATTTTATCATTATTCCTTTTGTAATGAACATTGAAAAAAGTAGCAATAAACATTTCTCTCTTGTTGGTGATTTACGCAAAGTTAAATTCCAAAAGTCCTTGAAAACATTTCATGCATTGCATCACATAACATAACATTGCATAACAGGTATTCCAAAGGACCATATTCTCACGGTCTGCCTCTTAAACAGAAAAAATGGATCTCGAACAGACTGTCAAAGATCTCCAGACTCAGAATGCTCAATTCAAGGAGATGATGCTGAGCTTATCCAAGGGGCAGGAGGAACTGAAGGCTCTTTTGGCTGAAAAGAAGAAGGACAAGAAAGTTGTGAGCTTCATTAAATCGGGCAGAAGGCGTAAAGGACAGGCTACGGGAATCAAATTTGGAATCCCGAATGGCCCAGAAGAAGGGGCGGAAGATGATTCAGAGGAGGAGAATATTGATCTCTCTAACCCTGAGGATGAGGATGAGGAGTATGAAAGTGAACAGTACTCTCCAAGAGATGATAAGTACAAACTGCTGGAAGAACGTATGATAGCTATGGAAGGTCAGAAAGCGCCTGGCCTGGATTTCGAAAGTTTGGGTCTGGTCTCCGATGTGACCATTCCTCGCAAATTCAAAATCCCCACTTTCACTAAGTACGATGGTGCGTCTTGTCCTCAGATGCATCTGAGAGCTTATGTGAGAAAGATTCAGCCGCATACCACTGACAAGAAACTGTGGATCCATTTCTTCCAAGAAAGTCTGTCTGGCACTCAGTTGGAATGGTATTATCAGCTCGAGAGCTCTGACATCCGCACCTGGACTGATTTAGCAACAGCCTTCTATAAGCAGTACCAGTACAATTCTGAATTAGCGCCTACTCGGCTACAGTTGCAGAATATGGCTATGGGATCTAAAGAAAGCTTCAAGGAGTATGCTCAGAAATGGAGAGATTTGGCTGGCAGAGTCAAACCCCCTATGACTGACCGAGAGTTAGTAGACCTGTTCATGGGTACCCTGACTGGCCCATTCTATAGCCACTTACTGGGGAGTTCTTCATCAGGCTTCACTGAACTTATACTGACAGGTGAACGGGTGGAGAACGGCATTCGAAGTGGAAAGTTACAGGCAGCTACTTCTACAAGCAGTAAAAAGTCCTATCATGGGAAGAATGAGTCAAATGCTGTGTATGGTCAAAAGAATCACAATAAGAAAATCGGTGACCATGCCATTGGAGCAGTAACGATCGCAGCCCCGCCAGCTCAAAACTTCCAGCAAAGACAAGACAGACCAAGAAGGCAGTTTACCAAGCTCAATATGACTTTAGCACAAGCACTGCAAAGCATGCTGAAGGTAAATTTAATCACTCTCAGAGGTCCTCCGGCAAATGTCAACACTGCTTCGCCTCGTTATAATCCCAATGCCAGGTGTGCATATCACTCCGATAGCCCCGGGCATGATACAAATGATTGTTGGCTGTTGAAGAATAAAATTCAAGACATGATTGACGCTGGGGAAATTGAGTTCGAGCCTCCGGAGACTCCTAATGTCATCAATGCACCTCTGCCTAATCATGACAAGACTGTTAATGCTCTCAATGACGATTCTCTTATCACTACTGTAGCGGACTTAACATCTCCTCTCCCGATCATGAAGAGAAATTTATTGCAAGCTGGTTTATTTCCAGGTTGTACTGAAGATTGCAATTTATGCATACTCTGGCCCGAGGACTGTTTGAAGAATGGTGTTCAACGGCTGATGGACGATCGTACAATTCTCTTTGAAAGGGTTTCTAAGGCGGAAAACCCTATTGAAGAGGTGTCTATGATTGCGAAGTCCAAGGTTCCAGTGAAGATTACTGCTCCCAGAATACCTGTAAAGATTATTGCTGAGCCCAGAGTAGCTCCCCTGATCATTACTGCACCTGGCCCGATCCCGTATTCCTCAAGCAAAGCTATTCCGTGGAATTATGGAGGTGATGTTTACATCCATGGTGTAAAGCAAGTTGGCAATTCTGCTAATCCTAATGACATTGTTGGGACTAGTAAAGTTACTCGAAGCGGAAGGATCTTCTCTCCAGAGATCTCACCTCCAGTTCCCGAAAACCGAGGAAAGGAACCAGTCAACCCTTCTCAGTCAGAGACACCGATCGAAGCTACTACTGAAGACGTTGCCAAACGAGAAATGGAAGAAGTGCTGAAAATCATCCGCAAGAGTGATTTTGATGTGGTAGAACAGTTGGGGCATACCCCTTCCAAAATCTCGATGTTGTCCTTGTTGTTGTCTTCTGAATCTCATGCCAATGCCTTGATAAAATTCCTGAAGACTGCCCATGTACCTCAGGAGACCTCCGTCGATCAGTTCGAAAACTATGTTGCTAACCTGACTGTTGACGACGGCCTAGGTTTTTCCAATGCTGACCTGACACCAGCAGGAAGGAACCACAATAAGGCCCTGCATATTTCTATTGAGTGTAAGGGGATCACTTTGGCTCATGTGTTGATTGATAATGGCTCTTCCTTGAATGTGCTACCGAAAGTCGTGCTCGATAAACTTGACTGTAAAGGCATTGAATTGAAGCCTAGTGACATTGTGGTGCGTGCTTACGATGGTGCAAAGAGTGTTGTCCACGGTGAAGTTGTTCTCCCTATCAAGATAGGACCTCAAGTCTTCAACACTACCTTTCATGTAATGAACATTCGCCCCGCCTATTCCTGCTTGCTGGGACGCCCCTGGATTCATGGGGCAGGTGCTGTAGCTTCGTCTCTCCATCAAAAGCTGAGATATCCAGTAGAGGGAAAGATTGTCACTGTGTGTGGGGAAGAAGAATACATTGTCAGTAGTGTGCATACCTTCAGATATGTCGAGATGGATGGTGGATTCTTCGAGACTCCATCTCAGTCATTTGAAGTGGTTCCTCCGCCCAATCCTGTCCTTAAGCCGACTTCCCCTGTGCCTGAGGTTATTCGAGCTTCTCCTGCCATGGTTTCCCTGAAGGACGCTCAAGCTGTGGTTGAAGATGGTGGCTGTACTGGCTGGGGTCAACTGATCAACGTACCGTACAAGTCTGACAAAGCTGGTCTGGGATTCAACTCTGAAAAGATGGTCAAAGATCAAATCAATGTTGTAGAAGATGCCGACAGTGATTGCGACCTGGATAGCTGGATCTACCCAACAATTGGCGACGGACTCAATAATTGGAGGGCTGAAGACACTATCCCGATCTCCTTTAGTCAGGAGTAATTGTTATTGTCCATTTAGTTTTGCAAATCTTTATTTTTTCAATTGAACTTCGTAAAGCATTGTGTCTATACCTGGGGCACAATAGCTAATTTGTTAAGGGTTTTGTCATTTCATAAGCATATTCATATTCAATAAATCAATGGACTTTTTCGCATTCAAATATTGCGCTCCTTATCTTTCCTGTCGTCTTTCAAACAAGCTATGCATTCTTACACACACTCACGTAACAAATTGCAGATCCGTATCCACTCTGGATCCTATTGACAATAATTCCGCTACTGTTCATTATGACTTTGAAAATCCGATCTACCAAGCCGAAGATGGAAGTGAGGAAGATTGTGAAGTCCCTGGAGAGCTTGCCAGATTGTTACTGCAAGAGGAAAGGACTATACAGCCGCATGAAGAGTCCCTCGAAATCGTAAACCTGGGTACTGAGGTAGACAGAAAAGAAGTCAGAATAGGAGCAGGATTGGAAAACAGTGTCAAAGAAAGATTGATCCAGATGTTGCACGACTATGTAGAGGTTTTTGCTTGGTCTTATGAAGACATGCCCGGGTTGGATACTGATATAGTGGTGCATCGGCTGCCTACGAAGGAAGACTGCCGTCCTGTCAAGCAAAAGGTTCGCCGCATGCGTCCTGAAATGTCCGAGAAGATCAAAGCCGAGGTTATGAAACAGTTCAATGCCGGTTTCCTAGCCGTTACTTCTTATCCTCAATGGGTTGCTAATGTGGTGCCAGTGCCAAAGAAGGATGGTAAGGTGCGAATGTGCGTAGATTACCGAGACCTGAATAAAGCAAGTCCCAAAGACGACTTTCCACTCCCGCACATTGATGTTTTGGTAGATAACACCGCTCAACACAAAGTATTCTCATTCATGGATGGATTCTCGGGTTATAACCAGATTAAGATGGCACCTGAGGACATGGAGAAAACTACGTTTGTGACGCAATGGGGCACTTTTTGTTACAAAGTAATGCCATTCGGCCTAAAGAACGCCGGGGCAACGTACCAGCGTGCTATGGTGGTTTTGTTCCATGATATGATTCATCATGAGATAGAAGTATATGTGGATGACATGATAGCTAGATCTCATACTGAAGAAGAACATCTCGATCACTTATACAAACTGTTCGAGAGGTTGAAGAAGTACAAGTTGAGATTGAATCCGAACAAATGCACTTTTGGAGTGAGGTCCGGTAAACTCTTGGGCTTTATTGTCGGCGGTAAAGGAATTGAGGTTGACCCTGCTAAAGTGCGAGCTATTCAGGAAATGCCAGTCCCCCGTACGGAGAAAGAGGTCAGAGGTTTCTTGGGACGTTTGAACTACATTGCCCGATTTATCTCCCACTTGACCGCTACCTGTAAACCCATCTTCAAATTGCTGAGGAAAAATCAAGAAATGATATGGAATGACGAATGCCAAGAAGCTTTTGACAAGATCAAGAACTACCTCCAGGAACCTCCGATTCTGATACCACCAGTTGAAGGAAGACCTCTAATCATGTATTTGACCGTGTTAGAAAATTCAATGGGGTGCGTATTGGGGCAACATGACGAGTCTGGTCGAAAAGAGCATGCCATATACTACCTGAGCAAAAAGTTTACCGACTGTGAAACAAGATACTCACTGCTCGAGAGAACTTGCTGTGCTTTGGCCTGGGCTGCTCGCCGACTAAGACAGTATATGTTGAATCATACCACTTTGTTGATTTCTAGGATGGATCCCATCAAATACATGTTCGAGAAGCCTGCCCTCTCCGGAAGAATAGCGAGATGGCAGATGATCTTAACAGAGTACGATATCCAGTATACTACCCAGAAAGCAATCAAAGGAAGCGTGCTAGCTGATCATTTGGCTCATCAAGCGGTGGACGATTACCAATCTATGAATTTTGAGTTCCCAGATGAGGATGTCATGCTTGTTACTGATAATGGAAAACCTAAACCAGATGAAGGACCCGAATGGGGATCCCGATGGACTATGGTCTTTGATGGATCTTCTAATGCATTGGGCCATGGTGTTGGGGTTGTACTCATTTCTCCCGAGGGTTACCATACGCCTTTCACGGCTAGACTATGTTTTCATTGTACCAACAATATGGCTGAATATGAAGCGTGTATTTTTGGACTCAAAGCTGCTATAGATTGGCGAATCAAGTTTTTGAGTGTGTACGGAGATTCGGCCTTGGTAATCAGTCAGATCAAAGGGGAATGGGATACTAAACATCCAAATCTCATCCCTTATCGAGAGCAGGTGATGACATTAATCCCATATTTTGAAGAAATAGCATTTGAACATATTCCACGAGAGGAGAATCAGTTGGCAGACGCATTAGCTACCATGTCATCTATGTTCAGAGTCAGATGGGACGGTGAAGCTCCCATGATTACCATTGGACGGTTAGATGAACCAGCATACTGTTATGAACTTAACACTGAGAAGGTACAGGAGAAACCTTGGTTCCACGACATAAGAAGATATTTAGAAGCTCAGGAATACCCTGAAGGGGCATCCATCAAGGACAGAAAATTCCTGAGGAAATTATCCGCTAAATTCTTTCTGAGTAATGGAGTGTTATACAAACGTAATCATGACTCGACTCTGCTTCGCTGCGTGGATAAAAAGGAAGCAGAAAAGATTATGGAAGATATGCATGACGGTATTTTTGGGACTCATTCTAATGGACATACAATGGCCAAGAAGATCCTGAGATCAGGGTATTATTGGTCTACCATGGAAGCTGATTGCCACCATCACTCCAGAACCTGTCACAAGTGCCAGATCTATGCGGACAAAGTACATGTGCCTCCTGCTCCATTGAACGTGTTGACAGCTCCTTGGCCCTTTGCAATGTGGGGCATCGATATGATTGGAGAAATTAAACCTACGGCTTCTAATGGACATCGCTTCATCCTCGTCGCTATTGATTACTTTACGAAGTGGGTAGAGGCAGCCTCATTCGCTTCTGTCACCAAGAATGTGGTGGCACGGTTCATCAAGAATAGTCTTATTTGTCGGTATGGCGTCCCTGAAAGGATTATCACTGACAATGGTACTAATTTGAACAACAAGATGATTACTGAACTCTGCACGCAGTTCAAAATAAAGCATCATAATTCTTCTCCGTACCGGCCAAAGATGAACGGCGCCGTAGAGGCTGCTAATAAGAACATCAAGAAGATCATACAAAAGATGACAGTAACGTACAAAGACTGGCATGAGATATTACCGTTCGCTCTCCATGGTTATCGCACTTCAGTACGCACTTCGACAGGGGCAACTCCTTTCTCTTTAGTCTATGGAACGGAAGCTGTTTTACCAGTGGAAGTCCAGATTCCCTCTCTAAGAATCATGAAAGAGGCGGGCTTAGATGAAGATGAATGGATTCAGACTCGACTCGATCAGATAAATTTGATTGATGAGAAGAGACTTGCGGCTGTTTGTCACGGGCAGATATATCAGAAGCGCATGACCCAAGCATTTAACAAAAGAGTCAAAAGACAGGTGTATCAGGTAGGCGACTTGGTGATCAAGCGTATCACTCTACCACAAGGGGACCCCAGAGGCAAGTGGACTCCCACATACGAAGGGCCATTTGTAGTTAAGAAGGTATTCTCTGGTGGAGCCATGATACTTGCTACAATGGATGGCGAAGACTTCCCGCATCCTGTGAACGCGGACATAGTTAAAAAATACTACGCATAAAAGAGACCCGCTAGGTCGACGTACCTAGGCAAAAGTAAGGGCATCCCGGCGAACCAAAAGGGTTCGGGCAAAAACTAGGGATAAACATATAAAAATATACACCCGGCAAGTCGAAAACCTGAAAAGGCGGCTTGGGCAAAAATGGGTATCCTGGTGGACTGAAAACCTGAAAAGGCGGTCCAGGCAAAAATTAGGGATTAAAGCGTATGACTATGTCCCGTTCGCTGTCAGCTTCAACCAAGTTCAAGGGACTGAACAAGCCAATCACCTTTATCCGACAGCAAGGGATGAGATGCTCGAAGACATAATGACAGTAGTAGGCTTAAAATCAATAGGACTTCTTCCACATAGCTTTCTCTTTGTTTTCGACAATTTCCTCTTACTAGGATTTCTGTCTCCTTGTACACAAATTGCCTGTTTATAGGCCTCCTTTCAAAATCAATACAACCCTCTTTCAAAAAAAAAAGATGCTTTTGTTTTTACTTTTCTGTTTTGGTTGCGTAAATGTCCATTGATTTAATTTGAATTAATATGTGCATTTGAATATGATAAATGTTTACAAAAATGCATGCCTAAAATAGCAATAGCAATTACTACACGACTTCAGGATCAAGGAGAAGGTCTAACCACGCTTTCCAAGGAGGCTGTTACTAATTCGATTCCCCGGCAACGCCAATTATTCCCCAGAAGAGGTCGGCACTGCCCTACCGAAAGGTCATCCCTTCTATCCCCAGCCAAGGAAGGGCCATCAATACCAATGTCTCCGACCAGCAGACTGAGATCTATCTCCCCAGTGAAGTCGCCAGCCAGGCTCTGTTGAATATCTCTACCATCAGACAGAAATCAGAACCCCCAGCCGAGAGAGGGTCCTCAACACGAGTATCTCCAATCAGTAGATGGGGATTTATTTTCCCCAATAGAGTCCCCAAGCAGAACTTCTCATACGCATAACTCATTCATTACATCATTTCACAGCATACGCATGCATACAACGTTCGCATTTATTTTCGAAAGCATAAAACATCTCATGCATCATGACATCGCATGAAGCTAACTTTATTTTTCAGGCTAATTGTCCTCCTGATCACATTCAAGGTTCGAGTACAGTTCTCAGATATACTCCATGGCAACATTCATTCTGACATCCTCCCAACGATGGCATCTATAAGCCCATCCCAGACATTTATCGTCAATACAACAAATACTATCAGATACAGCCCAACGTACGGTTCATTCTGATTCAGCCCAACACATGACTCCTTCAACTCAGATACGATCTAGCGTACGATCCATTCTGACCTTCATACCACTCAAATACGGTTTAATGCACGACCAAGTTAAACCTTCTCAGGTGCTACCTTCGGACAGGTACATTCCTGAATGGTAGCCAGTATACGGCTACTCCCTTTCCCAGATGCTACCTTCGGACAGGTACATTTCTGGATGGTAGTCCAGTATACAGCTACTCCCCTTCCCAGATGCTACCTTCGGACAGGTACATTTCTGGATGGTAGTCCAGTATACAGCTACTCCCTTACTCAGGTGCTACCTTCGGACAGGTACATTCCTGAGTGGTAGTCTAGTATACGGCTACCCCCTTTCTCAGGTGCTACCTTTGGACAGGTACACTCCTGAATGGTAGTCGAGTATACGGCTACTCCCTTTCTCAGGTGCTACCTTCGGACAGGTACATTCCTGAATGGTAGTCGAGTATACGGCTACTCCCTTTCTCAGGTGCTACCTTCGGACAGGTACATTCCTGAGTGGTAGTCTAGTATACGGCTACCCCCTTTCTCAGGTGCTACCTTCGGACAGGTACATCCCTGAATGGTAGTCTAGTATACGGCTACTCCCTTTCTCAGGTGCTACCTTTGGACAGGTACACTCCTGAATGGTAGTCGAGTATACGGCTACTCCCTTTCTCAGGTGCTACCTTCGGACAGGTACATTCCTGAATGGTAGTCGAGTATACGGCTACTCCCTTTCTCAGGTGCTACCTTCGGACAGGTACATTCCTGAATGGTAGTCTAGTATACGGCTACTCCCTTTCTCAGGTGCTACCTTCGGACAGGTACATTCCTGAATGGTAGTCTAGTATACGACTACTCCCTTTTCAGCAGCTTCAGCCTAACGTACGGCTCATTCTGCAACTCAGATACGATCTAGCATACGATCCATTCTGATCTTTCATCCCCAGCAAAAGTCATCTGCCTAATGAACAGCTCACCCTAGTATTCAGACACGGTCTAACGTATGATCCATTCTGATCCCTTATCCCCAGCAGTATAGCATACTCTGACTCCCCAACGAAGTCAACAGCATGATGGATGGTTCACTATACGGTTTGATGTATGACCCGGTGTGACACCCATGTCTCTAGATATCGTCTAACGTACGACACAATCTGGAAATCTCCTCAGCAAGTTTCTTGGGTGGCATCTTTAAGCCCATCTTCGTCAAGACAAATGAACAAGTGCAAATTTTTGGGGCATTCTAAGTGTTCAATAATCTTTCACCTCCAGACCACGAACGACACCTACCATTCTACTCTCTCGGTTCAAGAATATTGAATAGGGGCAGCTGTCATACCCCAAAATTTGCCCATTGGCATTACCAAACATTTTCCAAGACCCTCTGACTTATTCTGCAAGGCACCGACATCAAGTGAACAAAAGCCCAGCTCACAACAGGCCCAATCCAAAAGGGGCCCAAAATAGTTTGCTCGCTAGGCGAGCATACCCTTCGCCTAGCGAATGCTTCGTCATGACACTCGCCCAGCGATGCATCTGATCCAGAAAAAGGCCCAGAATAGCTTGCTCGCTAGGCGAGCAATTCCCTCGCCTAGCGAAGCTGGCAGAAATCTGAAATTTTGGACCTCATTTTAAGCCCATTAGGTCACCACCACTACTACTATAAGTACCAGCTCCTCAGCAACGAAAACCACACACACGAAAACGGAGAAACAACACGGAAAAGCAGAGGAAGACGGACGGAAACCCTAGCACGGGAACCTTGACGGCCACGTATCCGCACCGGAGTTACCGCCGCCCAAATCAATCCGACACCAACCGGGATCCGTCAATTCAGCATTATCACTAGATTGCAAACAGGTTTGTGTATCATTACCGTTTTATGTTTCCGTTTCATAATCTCTAAATGTATAATACATCATGATATATTGAATTTTTGGATATGGGATCATACTTTGCATGCGAGCTCGAATGTGCCTGAACATCATGAATATTGGACCATGTTATTTCTGTAATTGAATGTGATAAGATATGTAACATGCTGGAGTCATACTGTTCTGAAATTCCAAACCCGTGGTCGCTCGCTAGCTCATCGCTAGGCGAGCCTGCAGCGAGCCTTCGCTGAGCCTTCGCTAGGCGAGGCAGAGGCGAACGGGACAGTGGCTGCTTTGTCCCTTTGCTGTTCCATTTTATGTGTATTTCATTATTGTTGCATCATTTGGCCTGAACTCTAACTGTTATGTGCATTTTATGGCATTTTATGGTATTACTCAAATCATATTTTATCCTTATGCTCTAACCCGTGCGTTGAATGATGTAAAAGCTTCCATATCCCCAATGAAGTGGCCGGCTAGGTACCCTTACGTGTGAGAGACTTTCATGGAGATGGATTCCAAATTACTTCACTTTAATGTGAAGATTCATATTGATTACTAAGTTTAATGTGTCGATTTTTAATGTATTGATTGATTTTAATGTGTTGGTTTTAATTGGTTTTAATGTGGAAATTCACCATAATTACCTAATGAACTTAAAACATGGACTTTAAACAAATGATATCGGACCTCTCTTTATTACCCCACGATTACAATATTACGGTCATGTCCCGCGAATGTGGGGATACACTTAGCAATGGCCCTTCAATTAAATCATCATAAAATAAATCATAGTCCCTCGGATGTTGCCTTCGAAAATACGATTTTGTCCCTCGATGACCCTTCGGTGTAGCCTACGGTTAAATGATGATAGTCCCTTCGAATGCTAAGGTATCCTTACAACTGTTGCCTTCAATGACCAATCGATGACCCTACGATGACCCTTAAACATCCAAAGGATAAAACTACTTACTTCTCAATAGTAAGGACAGTTTTACCCTCATAAGGATAGGAAACGTTCATAACGACCTTAGGAAGGTATAACTCTCAATTACTGGATCATAACCTAAAATACTTTTTACACCTCACACATTTCCAAGCTATTTTTTCTAAACAATTGCAAAACTAAACGGGATAACCACTTTGTATACATTCATACAAGAATCATTACAAAGTTAAATTCTCTTTTCAAAACCTTTTCTAAACCGCTTTCAAAATCAAACGAGATAAATACTTTGTATACATTCATACGAGAATCATTACAAAGTTAAACTCTCTTTCAAACATTTTTTAAGCAATTCACCAACACTTTTCAGACAAAAATATAAGTGATCCAGTAATTAAGAGCCCATGGATAACCATGGATACAAAGGGTGCTAACACCTTCCCTTTGTATAATGTACCTCCCGAACCCAAAATCTATTGAGGTCTTTCCTGTTCTTTTCCACCTTTCCTTATTGGATAAAAGAAAAGTCGGTGGCGACTCTTGCTATCCGCGACATTGCGATAAAAAGCAAAACACCCCAAGTCAGTTCACCGTATGACAGAATGTATTCTTACCACTTTTTATTTCCATGTTACTTTTTATGTATACTATTCAGATACTCGTGTAGAGACTAAGGAGCGTTAAACGTTACTTACTTTGGAGGATGACATAGTTGGCCTACTCGCTACTTTATTTCATGTTTTGTTCGTCGTACCTTATCGTCTGTTTAGTTTTCTATTGTGTCGCTCTAATAGTGTAACACTGTGTTGGGAATACCTTATTTTGTTATTATGAGTTGATTCATTGAATACTTTATATCATGAATGAAGGTTATTTTCTGCTTATGATATGATTGTACAAATGTTAGAGAGATGTGACACTCTTTTTATATCTTTATATTTTCCACCTGTGTTATAAATTATATATTGGAGTTTAGGGTTTTACATAGTTGGTATCAGAGCAGGTCAGTCCATATGGCCTTAGGTGTTATGATTATACAATGCCCTTGCACACAACTTGTGTGTTAACACTGTTAGTGTTATTTTCCTGTAACTGATATTTTCTTATTATTCACAATTGGTTAACTTGTTTTGGATGGGAGTGCAGAAGGAAATGACTGGTGGTAGAAATTATCAAGCGATTGTTGATGCCCTAGAGACCATGGCTCAGGTGATGGCTCAAGCAAACCAAGCTTTGCACTCTAATCAGAATCAAAATGGTGGAGTTGATGAGTTTCGTGAGTTGGAAAAATTCCAGAAGAATAACCCACCACTACTACGGAAAACATATAATGACGATTACGAAACACATATAATGATGGTTTCACATCCGTTGTTAGGTAGCGTGTGATTGTATGTATGCTAGTTTCCAGAACGAGCGAGTGACCATGGTTATAAGTTAGGTAGCGTGCTACTTATAACAGCGGGTAAACAAAACAACTTTTGTGAAATAATTTACAGGTCCTTGGTTCGAATCCCAGCAACGTCGTTCTTGCGTTTTATTAGTTTAGATAGTGATTTACTCATAACAATGGTTGAATTAAAAACCAATGTGATATTATGTTTTTATTTAATATATATTTTTCAATTTTACAATATTCCTAAATTTTTAACCTAAACATTTTTGAATCGTATCAGACTAGAAACAACAATACACCCATTTGTGAATTGAAATAGACCAAAAATTGTATTACATCAATGACATAATTCCATTGGGAGCAAAAAATTGTATATTACATAAAACCAAAATGACACAAAACAACTTACAATGTACACATCATTACATCAAATAATATTATCTTGTTGTCTTAGTGTCTTGTCTCTTGGTGTCTTGACTTTAAACACCTATGATTTCAAATAATAATAGTTGTTAGAAAATAACATCATTAGAAATTATAACATTCAATCAATTATGAATGAAGAATATAAAATACTTGTTAATTTTCCATATGCATTCTTCATGATCGTTATGAATATCATGTACATCATCTCTATCAACTTCTTCATATGAATTAGGAACTTGTATTGCATAAGAAGGAGTGAAAGGAATATCAAAACTTTCATCATCACTTTGAGGAATGTGTTTTCCTTTGAGAATAATTGATCATCTCCTTGATAAGTCTGAAGGTTTTGTCACATAAAAATCTTGTTTTGCTTGAGTAGCCATGATGAATGGGTCGGTGTTATAAGTTGCCTTGCCAAGGTTAACCCGTGTGAATCTAACTCATCAGTTTGTACACCATTGTTATTAGGAATCCACTTGCATTTAAATAAAGGCACTTTGAAAATAATATAAGAAATATCCAAAATCTCCTCAATGACACCATAGAATACGGTGGTTGCCAAAATAGGATTCTTATCTTTCGAACTAGAGAAATACATGGATTTGACCTCAACCATAACCCCTCTATTTTGCATTGTACTACGATCATCTTTTGCTTTTGTATAAAATAAATAATTAGAAATTATGTATGTAATCCAAGTTATCATACTAAATTTTTGCATGTATGACAACCATTTAATTGTCTTGGATGCACCATCATCATTAGAAATCATCTTACTAACTGGACCACAAAATTTGATTTCTTTGACTAGATGAACAAGTAAGTGAACCATAATATCAAAAAATGATGGAGAAAAATACATCTCCAATTGACACAATATTATTGTAGCTCATCTTCTAATTCATCTAATTTTTTTAAATCAAGAACTTTATTACATATAGCATTGAAGAATAAGTACAATCTGGTTATATTTACTCTTACACATTTTTGTAAGGATACCACGGATAGCTATTGGTAGAAGTTGTTGCATCAAGACATGACAATCATGAGATTTTAAGCCAATTAACTTTAGATATTTAATTGATACAAGTTTCTTGATGTTTTAAGAGTAACCTTGGGGAACTTTGATACCATGCAAACACTTGCAAACACTTTTTTTTCCTTTTTAGATAGAGTGTGACATGCCCGACGAAAATAAGATATTTTCCCTCTATCTTATGGAGCCAATTGTTCCCGTATACCCATCTCCATCATATCTAAACAAGAATTCTAATTATCTTTAGTCTTGCTTAGAATGTTTATCAAGTGTTCCTATCAAACTATCACACACATTTTTCTCCACATGCATCACATTAAGATAATGTCTTACATCGAGTCTAGACCAATATGGAAGATCAAAGAACATCGATGTCCTTTTCCAAATATTTCTCTCAACGGGACCATCTTTATTTTTTCCAAACACAACAGTAAGATGTTCTTGCCATTGATAAACTTCATTACCAATTAAAGGTTTATGAGCAATTTCAAGCCCATGTTCTTCGTTAAAAGCCTTCTGCAATCTACAATAAGGATGATTGTGTTTTAGAAATTTCTGATGCCCAAGGTAAATAGTGTTTTTTCCAAACTCAAGCTGGTGAAAACAAGTATTATATTCACGTATAGGACACGCTTTATGTTCTTTGACACTATATCTATCCAAATCACCATATGTAGAAAAGTTGTTGATTGTGCAATATAAAATTGAACACATCTTAAACTTCTCACCAAAATATGCATCATCAACGTCAAAACCTTTATCCCACAAAAGTTTTGAATGCCCAATTAATGGACTTAGATAAACATCTATGTCATTTCCAGGTTGTCTTGGTCCATAAATCATCATACTTAACATCATATACTTGCGCTTCATGCTCAACCAAAGAGATAGGTTGTAAATTGTGAGAAGAACATGCCACAAAGAATGGTTAGTACTCAAATAACCAAAGGGGTTCATTCCATCTGTGGCAAGCCCAAGTCCAAAGTTTCTTGGCTCAAGGCCAAAATCCAGAAACAATGAATCAATTTTCTTCCATTGCAAAGAATCAGCTACACGGTGAATGTTTCCATCATATTCTTTTCATATGCATGTCATCTAATATTCTTTACGTCATTCACATTATCAAAAGTCTCTATAACCTTGAAATTATTGGCAAGTACCATAATACTTTAGCAGGAGGGCGCTTCTTACTAACACTGTCATTGTCATCACCATTGTTGTTCTTCAACTTGTAGTGCGACTCACCATATTCTGGATATTGATCCAAATTTTCATACTCTTATGGAATCATTAGGGCATGCATGTATTTTGACATACTCCAAACCCATTTGACATAATATCTTCTTGGCCTCAAAACAACGATTCGACAAATTGTTATCTTCTGGTAGCATTTGTTTAAATAAATCAAGCAATTATGTGAAACTTTTATCCGACCACCTACCTCTTTGTGAGCGCACTATCCTCTTAGAAATATTTTGAATGATGTCAAAACTATGACACTTAGTATTTGTGTACATTGGACCTTATCATTTATGTCTAGATGTGTATTATCATCTTATGATACTGAAAATCAGGTTAGAAATAAGTTTATAAGTCAAAATTATGGTTTTAAATGAAAAAAAAGGTTATGGATTGACTCTGCGCACTTGGGGTCAACACATACTGAAGGCCTTTTAAAATCAAAGTTTTTGCCTTCTATGTGTTGACACATAAGTCTCTTAGGTTGACACATAACATTTGTGGGTTGACACATAACATTTGGGAGTAAATACATACTTAAGGCCTTTTAAAATCAAAGTTTATATCTTCTATATGTCGACACATAAGTCTCTTAGGTCGACACATAACATCTGGGAGTCAATATATACTGTTTTAATTTTTCCAAACTTGAAATATTGCTAAAAATATGTTTTTTTCTATTATTTCTTTCTTACACACACACAAATATATATATATATATATATATATATATATATATATATATATATATATATATATATATATATATATACACACACACACACACACACACACACACACACCAAATTTTAAGCAATTTTTCCTATCGAAAATGAATATTTGCGAACACTGTGGCGAGCATTTGAAAATGAGCAGTTCAGATAAAATTGACGTTTCGATTGATCAAAATACTTGGAATCCTATGGATTAAGACATGGTTTATGTGGATCCCATTAAATTTGATTCGATTAAAGAATTGGGTTCAAAAGAGGAATCTTCGAAAGATCGTCTGGATGAAGACATGGTTTCTGTGGATCCCATTAAATTGGATTCATTTAAAGAATTGGGTTCAAAAGAGGAATCTTCGAAAGATCGTCTGGATGCAGACATGGTTTCTCCGGATCCCATTGAATTGGATTCGGAAGAAGAATCTTCGATATATATATATATATATATATATATATATATATATATATATATTCTCAGGCAATTGAAACTAAGAGCATACAAAGCATTGCTCATCATCTTCAATCTTTTTCTATGCATACGCACAACAATTACACATAATTATTTTTTTCGAGTATCCTCTAGATAAGATTGATAATGTCCAATTTAGGATTGTTGTAATCAAATTGGGTTGAGAAATATTTGGGGGTTTCATTGATAAAACTAGTTAGGGTTTTTTCCTCCAAGATTAAGGTTGATTTAGGAATTTTTGTACAAGATTTTGCAATGAGGATTCAGCCGAGTGAAAGCTTTGAAAAAAGGAGTTTTATCAAAGGAGTGGTGGGAACCGGAGGATTGAATTGGAAATCTTGGGTCACTTGATCTTGCTTAAGATCAAGGGGAGAGAAGAAGATATAATCAACATCAAACATATGGTTTAGGGGTTTGGATTGTTACTTTTTTCTCTTGTATACAACTCTTGCAAACATTAATTCAACATCTCAATTCTATTTGTAATTAGGGGTAGACATGTCCATAGTGAGGACAATTGGGAAACTGCCTAAATAAATCTTTGTTCTCTCTCTCTCTCTCTCTCACACACACACACACACACATATAATCTCTCTCTCTCTCTCTCTCTCTCTCTCTCTCTCTCTCTCTCTCTCTCTCTCTCTCTCTCTCTCTCTCTCTCTCTCTCTCTCTCTCTCTCTCTCTCTCTCTCTCTCTCTCTCTCTCTCTCTCTCTCTCTCTCTCTCTCTCTCTATATATATATATATATATATATATATATATATATATATATATATATATATATATATATATATATATATATATATATATATCCCTCTCTCTCTCTACAATTTGATAATACATTGAGTGTGCAATTTCATATGCTGATTATTATGTTGGTGTTGATAATTGCAATCTAAACAATTATAATTGGTTTTTCATATCATCAACACAAAGGAAAATCAGCTTGCTATTTATTGCACACCAAGTGTTTGATAAATTGTTTTAGTAAATTTTTGTTTCCTATTTCATTGAAATTGATTACAAAGTGTATCATTGTTCAAACTTTATTTTAGAAAAAATATTGATTTGTTTCTCATCATTGTTTTAAGTTTTGTTACGGTTTATACGTATATCTAATTCTTTATATAACAGTTTGGGATAGACGAGTGTCGATTCGCAATTGCTTTCGCTTGCCATAGAAAATAATATTTAAAACATATCTTTTAATCAAAGAAAATTTTATTTGCGATCTATTCACCCCCTCTAGATCGTTACCCTCGTCTAACAAGCGGTATCAGAGTATGGTTATCTTGTACTTTAGAGTTGCTTATTAGATTATGGCTCCCGAAACTAAAGGGGCGTAAGATAGAGCACCTGTTTTCAATGGCGAAAACTATGGTTATTGGAAGGATTGTATGCATGTCCATATTAATTATATTGATAGAAAGGTATGGAACGTCATCCAAATAGTCCATTTGAAATTACTATGACCAATGCAGATGGTGTTGTTGTACCTAATCTAGAAGCACAATGGAACGCGGATGATGAGAAAAATTGGTTATGTGATTGGAAAGTAAAGAATATTATAATCTCCGCTTTAGAAGTTTATGAATATTATTGTGTTTTTCATTATATAACTATTAAAGCTATGTGGGACTCATTCTACGTTTCCCATGAGGGTACAAATAAAGTCAAACAAACTAAATTCAATACTTTGAACCAAGATTTTGAACTCTTTCATATGAATCATGGTGAAACCATTTCCGATATACAAAAGTGGTTCACTCATCTTATAAACTTTTTGAATGCACTTGGTAAGCCAGTTCCCCATGAAATTGCCTACTAACAAAATTTTAAGATGTCTTTATAGGTAATGACAACCTAAGGTCACCGCAATCAAGGAAGGTAACTATCGTGGCACGAAAATACCGGAGCGTAAAGAAAGCTCTAAATACAAACAAAACAGAGTCGCCACAAACTTTATTTATTCTCGAAAAAGGAAAGGGAAAATATCGATAAAACCAAAAAAAAAAATGGTCATTGCAGCCAAATTGGGTTC
Source organism: Lathyrus oleraceus (assembly GCF_024323335.1). NCBI lineage: Eukaryota > Viridiplantae > Streptophyta > Magnoliopsida > Fabales > Fabaceae > Lathyrus > Lathyrus oleraceus. The sequence continues at coordinate 451,260,578 of NC_066580.1, forward strand.
GGAAGTCGGTTATGCAAGAGAAAGGTATTAGAACCTCTCACATTCGTTGTACTCAACGGGACCCATTTAGTTAGTTTCGTGTAAGAGTGTTAGTGTGATATTAGTTTGCGATCTTCTATCGATTGAGTGAAAAAAGAGAAAGAAGGAAAGGAAATATTTTTTTTATTAAATGTGTGCTTTATTTTAAGGTGTGCCTGACAAGATTTCAAAATCTTTCTCCTACGTACCTCTAGGTACTATGCAGAACTCAAGGTTATGTAGTTCTACTTAGAAAGAACAACTAGGTTTATTGCTTTTAAGGAGTGATCCTTTAGACATATCGAGTGACAAAACATTTACTTGTTGCTCTCTCTTAGAGGCAGAAGTCTTTGTTTGTTTCACATTAATATGGATAAAGCATAGTCATTTCTGAAAATGTTTTCAAAGTCGCACAAGGGCGGAAAAGAAGTTTGATTAATTAAGTTGCTTTTATCATGAAGATTTGAGTAGAGATGTGCACCAAGCACGCGTTTACTTGGGGTTTGCATGTATACATTCCCATTATCCCCTTATTCCAAGTTTGTTTAACATGTTTTTTATTAGAAAAGCTAATAGTCGTCTGGAATCCGGTGTGCTCCGAACACTCGACCACTAAGGGGTCTAAAGAGATGTGCATCTCTTGGTCCTTTGTCTTACAATTTTATTACGAAAAAGGTTTGCATCAACGACTTGATGTTGGATCAGGCATTGCAAGTTTGATGATAATAAGAGTTTGATTTAATCTGGAAAGATGCTCGATTTTGAATTCAATTGTAAGTTGATTTGAGAAAAAGACTCGACGTTGGATCGAGTGTTTTTTTTCTTTTCTAAAAAGGGTGGATTTTAATCTTTGGATTATCAATTAACACAACAAAAATAAATGAAACGGTAAAATTATTACACATCACGTGGATGGGGGTACACTTTTTCGAATGGAGATACAGTACAACAATTTAACAAAAAACGCTCAATAAACAACTATAAATAAAAAAATCTCATTGTAAGAAGGCTCGAGAGAAAGGCAAATGACCAAAATAAAAATTGAAATTTCGAACTACTGAATTTAGCACCATGCTAAGCAATCGTTAAGCGATTAATGTAGGAATCACCCTATCTTAGGTTGGTCAGCAAAACTCTATGAATTTAAGCAATTTCTAATGTTAAATTGTATTTTTAACTCCGAAATTGCAACACATTTGTGTAAATTGATGATTTAAATGATATTTTTTAAAGGTAAAAAGATACGACAATTAAACTATTCAATTTAGCGTTTGTTAAACAATCGTAAAGAAATTCATGTAGAAATCACTCTATCTGAGATTAGTCAATAAACTTTATGCGTTTAACCAGTTTCTGAAGTTATATTAATTTTTTAACTCCGAAATTGCAACGCATCTGTTAAAATCGATAAGACAAATAAATCAAATTTTCTGTTTAAAATATCAATTTAATCAATAAAAAATAAATGACAATAATAATAAACAATAATAAGAGTAATAATAGTAATAGTAATTAGCAATAATAATAAAAAATAGTAATAATAAATAATAATCAACAATAATAATCAATAATAATAATACTAACAATGATAATAAATATGATAATGATAATGGTAATAAATAATAATAATAATAAAATAATAGTAAATAATAATAGTTAGTAATAATATAATAATAATAATAATAATAATAATAATAATAATAATATAATAATAATAATAATAATAATAATAGTTTATAAAAGATAATAGTTTTGTGAATAAATAAGAAGAAGAGGGATAATGCTAACTTGTGTCCTTGGGGCACATGTTAATAGATAAATATAGTAAAAAAATCTTGGAAATTGTGTGTTGAATTTAATACAAATTTATAATTAATAATTTTATTATTTTTTTAATACAAATTTTCTATTTGTGGGTTTTTTAACATGTGCCCTTGGGGCACAAGTTAACATACCCTAATAAGAATAATGATAATAATAATAGTAAGAATAATCCATGATAATAATTGTAGAAATAATAAAAATAATAATAATAATAATAGTAGAGTATATAATAATAATAATAATAATAACAATAAATAATAAAATAGTTACTATATATAAAAAACAAAATCAGAAAAAGGAATGATAACAAGAGTGAGGCGGGGTGGATTGGTTGGTAAGAGAGAAGTGAAAATTTCCAAAGCCACCATCCCCTGTTTGACACATGGTAGGGGAAAATAAAAGAAATCATATCTCTTTCTCCTTGCACGACAGAGAAGAAGAGAAAAAAAAATTCTTCTCCATCAACTCTCATCTCTCATGTCTCTCTTAACAAAAATCAAAGCTTAAAAAAATTCAAAGATCTACAACAATCAACACATTAAAATTCAAGAAAACAATCTTTGTATTATGGTAAAGTGTTGAAAAAGTGAAGGTTGTGATGTTTTGTTCTCATGTTGTTATTGTTGTGATTTTTAATGATGGTGTTATGTGAAGAATATGGTGGTGTGATGAAGGTTAATGAAAAATGTTATTATTGTTGGGTGATGGTGATATGGTGAATAGTTAAATTTTTTGTTGCGGTTATGGAGTTGAAGTTATGGTTGTGGTTTGGAGGTTGAAGAAGAAGATGTTTGTAGAGTGAAAATATTTGATAGAAAAAAAAGGATATTATATTTTGTTGAGATATTTTTGTGAAAGTGTGTAGAATGAAGTGAGGTTGAAGAAGGGGGAAAAAAGAGGAGAAAAAGTGTTCCGAGAATGAGAGGAAAAGAAAGAGAATATGGAAAAAGAAAGGGAGGAAAGAAAGAAGAAAAGAAAAGAAAAGAAAGAAGAAAAGAAAAGAAAAGAAAGAAAGAAAAAGGAAAAAAGAAAAAAGGAAAAAAGAAGAAGAAAAAATAGAAAATCAATGCCAAGTGGCACTCTATTATTGGCTAAAAAATATTTTCAATTAATTTTAAAATAAAATCAAGTGTCCCATTTTGGTTGATAAAAAACAACTAAATATTTTTTAAATTTTACTAATTAAATTAAGAATACACAAACACAAATAAAAATTAAATCGAAAACATAGATAATTTTAAATAATTCTAAACAAAAACCGAGCGTAAAAATGTTCGAAAAATAAACGTAACATATTAAAATGATCAGCACGAAATAAACTTCTCGAAAACATACAAGTTTTGATCGAATTTTGAAATAAAAATAGATCGGTTAAAAGACCCAGACTGACAAACATGCGACCGAAAAAGTAGTTGAAAAATCAAAACAATCACGTCAGGTTAAACTATGTGAATCGTAGATTAAAAAATATTGATGTCTGCAAGATCGATTTTGAAATTTTTTGCCCACTAATTCAACGTACAATTGAGAAACGATTCAACTGGTACGTCTGTAGGTCCAAAAATATACTAATGGTTGACATTTTAAATGTTATACGAAACAAAATGCATATTATGATGAGTAGAAAATGCAAACGTCTTATGAATGCATTGAATTAATGATCAATAAATTATGAATAGACAATCAGATGCAAATGAATTGCTCTTGGATCATTTGCTTATGATTCTCAAAGGCAATCAAAACCCTACAAAGATTCAGATGACGATATGATCGTGTAGTTTTAAAGATTATCAAACCCACGAGGACTAATAATCGAACGTATCATTATCTAATGCTACTATATAAATCTAAGGCTGATGATCATTCTAAGATTGGAGGGATGAAGAGAAATAACTATAACGGAAATAGAAGATTAATAAAGATATTTGATAAAGGGATATCGGTATGTAATGCAACAAACTTTGGGGATTCGATAGATAGTTGGTGTAATCTTATTGGTCAAAATATTCTTTAGTAGAAATTATTTATAAAAAGGGCTTAATCTCACACTCTCGTTTTATTGACTCTGACCATACTCTTAAACTAGAATACTTGACTCTCACGGTCTTATTTTGAATTTAAAAGTAATTTTTGAATATGAATAAAGTCTAATTAACTCTAAAGCGCTTTCGTTGTGTTTAGGATTAATGCCTAGTTTCAGCTATCTGGTTAAAATCTCAAACTCTCGTTCTTATTGACTGTAACCTTTGTTTGTTTTGTACTCTCGTACGAAAAACAATTTTGAATAAAACAAGAAACTAAAACCGGAAAAGTAAATTTTATAAAAGCCAACACCAACTATTTATGAATCCCGTCGTTTCGACGGTCTTTACATACCGATACCTAAAGGTTTAGCCAGACATGGATCCGGTAACAAACATGGTATTCAGACAATTAGGTATAAATAATTAAAATGACAATTAAAATAAACCTGGAATATAAACCAAAATACTTGGCTCTCACGGTCTCATTTTGAATTTAAAAGTAATTTTTGAATATGAATAAAGTCTAATTAATTCTAAAGCGCTCTCGCTGTGTTTAGGTGTAATGCCTAGTTTCAGCTATCTGGTTAAAATCTCAAACTCTCGTTCTTATTGACTATAACCTTTGTTTGTTTTGTACTCTCGTACGAAAAACAATTTTGAATAAAACAAGAAACTAAAACCGGAAAAGTAAATTTTATAAAAGTCAACACCAATTATTTATGAATCCCGTCGTTTCAACGGTCTTTACATACCGATACCTAAAGGTTTAGCGAGACATGGATCCGGTAACAGACATGGTATTCAGACAATTAGGCATATACAATAAGGCATAAATAATTAAAATAAACCTGGAATATAAATCGAGAACTTGAAATAAATCCTGATTCTTCAAATTAAAGAATGTCGACAAGCTTTGGCAATCGAGTACACCGTTACAATCGAATTCAAATGCGTAAACAATAAGTTGCAATAGTCCCCGATGTGGAGAATCTATTGCTTTTACAAAGTAAGAAACTGCCTAAGAAAACTAACCAAAAGAATCTGACTGAAAAAGTGCACCCCCCTTTGAAAAGAAAACCGACCCTCCTTTATATGCTTTCCATTTCCCTAGATTGTAGCATTCGTTGGTTGAAAAGGTAAGTGGAAGTCATGTCTAAAATTGTGGAGGTCGTGGCTAAAAAGGTGGAGAGAAAATAGGGGAGATCGGGTTGTGGCGGTTTCCACAACCCTAGTTTGATCTCCGTGGCGAGCGCCACCTTTTAAGGGATGGGCACCACCACTTCCTTGCTTTGTGTCGGGCGCCACCACTCCCTTTAAGTCATGTGGCGGGCGCCACACATCCAAGTGGTGGGTGCCACATGCCCATTTGTTATGATGGGCTCCGTGCTCTCTATTTTACTCCATTTTCTTCTCTTTTTCTTTCCTTTTTGCTATTTTCCACTTTGCTTGCTTATACATCTTTTATTCGATAAATACCTGTAATAAACATAAAATACTGCATAATAATAAGTGTTAATTAAGTAAAAAGCAATGCATATGAAGCCAAATATGTGATACGTTTTCGCGTTATAAAACTCCCCCATACTTAAACCTTTGCTTGTCCTTAAGAAAATGTTGCATATATGAATAAAAAGTTTAGTAATGTCTTTGCAGCATAAAGTATCAAGACTCGTAAAAAACACAGTTGCATTCGGATACTCATTATAGTTTATAAAATCTACTTTGGTCAAAAGCTGCATTAACAGTGCAACTATAAGTCTCCCTCCTATACAAACCAATCTGAATCATGTCGTCATGCCTAAGCCTAGCTTACTAATCTTTCTCATTATCCTTTTTCATTCTGGCGCAATCACATTAAGCCTGTTATCCTTTCACATTCATAGCAAGATAATTTGTTAGTGACTATGATCTCATCATTATTTATTTCTTTCTTTTTCGCACTTTGGCTCAAATAACAATAATGATGGTTATACCGTTGGGCTAAATGACCGGGTGACGGTCACCTAACTTAGAAGGAACAACATTTTTCATACATTTCGTAATATTTTCTCTTTTAAGCCTGAGATCATACACTTATTTGCATCGACTTCTCGCGTAGTGTGTGCTTAGGATGGTGCTGACTGGTAGATAAACTACTTAAGGAATATTAAAGGATGGAATTTAAGGCTATGGCATGACAAGTACTCAAATTGATCTTATACTTGGGAGATTTTAAAGTGCTAAAATGATACCGATCTTGTAAAGATTTTCCAAATCTCTACAATTCAACCTCAATGTTATTTATAGGCTAGAATTTTCAAAAGATGTATTGTGTCTCTAAGTCTAGATTTTCGTTAAAAAAATTGTATGACTTAAGCAAATAGGAGAATTAGTAAATAACAGAAACCACGCATAAAGACTCGACAACACATTGGTATTTGACTCGACTTACACTTAACAAAAATAACAAAAGGAAATAATAATAACAATAATTTAAATCTACCTAGAAAGCGATAAACGAAAGTGGTAAAGCTTCCTCCCCCATACTTAAACCTTGCATTGTTCCCAATGCAACGACGTAAGATAAGAGAAAAAAGTAGAACCTAGGTAGCCTGCTACTGGCGCCTTCTGCCACACATACATGCACATCCATCGTTTCCTAGTTGGTGAGGTGGTGTATAGTCTCATAGATCTTCCACACGTACTGTCAATGTTGCCATTTCATCGATCAAGCCAGACATGTTCTGTTCGGTTCTGAAAGCGTAATTGTGTTGATCATGCTGCATCTGGCAAAGTATTTGCGACATTTATGTTTGTTGAGATTCCATGTTTTGGATTTGTAGGTCGCGCTGAGCGTCTAGTTCGCTATGTCGCAGCAGTTCAGCATAGATCTCATCAAGAGTGGTTGGTGCCACATTTCTTCTTCTGGGTATTTGGCTGGAGGATGTACCTACAACATTTTCATATGGCATATGTGTGGTGTATAGGTCAGTAGCGGGAGCATCTTGCTCCGGAATATAATCCTCGTCGGTGTCCCCGCCAGCAACTACATTCTCAGGAATGTGCGCGGGGACCTGGTTAGGCACCAGATCATTAATATAACAATAATTTTCCGGGTTATGCACATCTGTGCGAGTTGGATTTGGGAGGATGAAATCTTGTAACACATTATTTTCAATTATTAGATTAAACTTACCGTCTCTCCTTCATTTTACCAATTTCATGCTCCTTGCCATGTCAATGTCAATGGCATGATGTGGGAACGGGGTTAGCCGGAAGACACATCTTTGGATTGGTCCATGACATTTTCTATCATGGTCACTAAGCCAACCACTAAGATTGGTCCATGGTTATCCTGTGTTATATGGTCTAAATTAGCTATCATGAATGTAGCAGCGTTAATAGGATGGGCCTGTGATGCATAATACATTATAAAGAGATCGTCTTTGGACACGGAGGTTCCGTTATGTTCCTTTCCAAATAAGGTACGAGCTAGGATCTTATGAAAGTAACGAATGAAAGGGTTATGGATGTTCTCGGAATGCATAAGATCCGTCTTGGGATGATTGTTTCCTGTGATGCTCCCCCAAAAGTAATCTAATTCAACGTCTACAAGCCTGTCTTCCTGGGTAATGGTAAAGATATCAGGACCATTAGGTCATCCTGGGAGTTCAACTATTTCTCTATGGGTGTAGCGGTAGTCATTATCAAACAACCTAAAGGTGATGAGGCCTTTGTTAAATCCCATACCATGATTTGGCAGGTAAACTAGGGAGCTTAGGAATTCTAAAGCCAACCTACTGTAGGAACTAAATTTTCTTTTGATGGCAAAGGTGTCCCACCCTAATTGGTTAATTAGGAACATAACACTGTCTCTTATACCTAATTTGGTCATCGTACGTGCATCTGGGTATAAGTTTAGTGTCATTTCTCTCTGAGCTAGAACCTCAAAACGTCTCCTTTAACCTCTGCCTTTGAAGACTATATCCATGTAATCTACTTGTTTCATTGTGATGGTCAGTAGCTAGATAAAATTAAGTAGATAACATCATTAAGTTAGTAATGGTCAGTAATAAAGAAAGATACTGATTGACTTTAAGAAAGAAAAATGAAAAATAAGCAATAATAATAATAATAATCAGAAATCTAGATAATTGAATTAATAGTTAAAAATAGAGTGTGAGTTGTCTTCCACCAAGCGCTTTGTTTATTGTCGTAAGCTCGACAAAAATAGAATAGATGTTAATCTGGTAAATGAGCGGGCGGCTCTGCAAGCTTTAGATTTGTGATGAAATCACTGTTATTAATGTTGTGGTAATGTTTCAAACGCTGCCCATTTACAGTAAATGGTTCGCTCGCTTTTCCCTTTATCTTCATCGCTCCATTTGGAAAGACGTTAGTAATTTCGAAGGGACCTGACCACCTAGAACGAAGTTTTTTGGGAAAGAGTCTGAGGAGGGAGTTAAACAGAAGTACTTTGTCACCTTCCTTAAACTTTTTCCTTGATATGTGATTGTCGTGCCATTTCTTAGTTCTTTCTTTATAGATCCGGGCATTCTCATATGCATCTAGTCTAAGTTCTTCTAGTTCATGAATATCTAATATTCTTTTTTCGCCTGCGACAGTATAATTGAGATTAAGGGTCTTAATGGCCCAATATGCTTTATGTTCTAATTCTACCGGCAAATGACATGATTTTCCATAGACTAGTTTACAAGGTGTGGTTCCTATTAGGGTCTTATAAGCTGTCCTATATGCCCGCAGGGCTTCGTGTAATTTTGAGGAGAAATATTTCCTAGAGGTGGCAACCGTCTTTTCTAAAATTTGTTTGATTTCTCGGTTCGAGACCTCTACCTGCCCACTCATTTGTGGGTGATAGGATGTTGCTACGCGGTGCCGGACTCCATATTTCAGTAATAGCTTTTAGAAAATCTTTGAAATTATATGGGAGCCACCATCACTGATGACAAGTCTTGGCACGCTGAATCTAGGAAAGATTATGCGCTTAAAGAGTCTAATTACCACTCGTGTGTCATTCGTTGGAGAGGCTATGGCCTCGATCCATTTTGATATGTAATCGACCGCAACAAGGATATACTTGTTACCAAAAGAAGATATGAATGGTCCCATAAAATTGATTCCTCAAACATCGAAAACATAAAATTAAAAATACACAAACACTAATAAAAATCAAATCGAAAACATAGATAATTCTAAATAATTCTCCCGATAATTTTGCGAAAGATAAAAAGTAATCGGATATAAAAGAACAAAAATCAGGCGTAAAAATGTCCAAAAATAAACTGGACGTATTAAAATGATAAGCGTAAAATAAACTTCTCGGAAACATACATGTTTTGATCGAATTTTGAAATAAAAATTGATCAATTAAAAGGTTTTGGTTGACAAACATGCGACCAAAAAAATATTCGAAAAATTAAAACGAGCATGCCATGTTAAACTACATGAATCATAGATTAAGAATACTGACGCCTGCAAGCTCTACTTTGAAATTTTTTTGCATGCTAATTCGACATACAGTTGAGAAACGATTCAATCAGTCTGACTATAGATCCAAAAATTTATTTTGGTTGATATTTTAAACGTTATACGGAACAAAATGCCTGATGTGATGAGTAGAAAATGCAGATGTCTTGTGAATGCATTGAATTACTGATCGCGAAATTATGAATAGACAATCAGATGCAAATGAATCGCTCTTGGATCATTTGGTTATGATTCTCAAACACAATCAAAACCCTACAAAGATTTAGATAACGACAATGCTCTTGACTATCACTCTCTGGATCTCCGAAACATAATGCAATGGGATTGACGATGCACTAAAATTGAGAAATCAAGTCTTTTGACTTCTTAATCAACAGACGACTGAATGAATGTCATCAAGACCAGATAAAATGCAAGAGCATCTGACTTTTCATCTAAACCCTGATGAATGCTTTTGATTAAAAGAATGCATGATACAAATGAAATAATTACGCTATGTTGATGCAGGTAAAAACTTGGGGTAACATTTAAGGTTTGACACAAACAACCTCTTGGCATTAGACATTACTACTTTGTTTGGTAAGCTTGAAGAACATGAACAAGAGCTTATTTGCTTGAGGAAGCATAAGAAGAAGATTAAGAAGGAAAAGAACAAGGAAATGGAGGTAGACAAGAAGTCAATTTCTCTAGTGGCTTCTAGTTCTAAGTCCTCCACTATAGAGCAATATGATAGTGGAACTAGTGATGGTGAGTGTTCGGATGATGAAGAAATGAAGTTGTTTGTTAAAAGGTACCTTAAGCACATTAAAAGAAATGGAGTGACGCACTCTAGCAAGAATCTCATCAACTATAGAAGACAATCAAATACCTCAAAGAAAGATGAGAATAAGAAAGATAAATCTAAAGGTTCATGCTATAATTATGGAAGAGTCAGTAATTACAAGCTAAATTGTCCATTTCTTAAGAAGGATAAAACAAAGGGCCAACAAAAGAAGTCTAGCAAGCCTAGAAGAGCATACATCACTTAGGAAAGTGATAGTGAATCCTTAAACGAGGACAACTCAAGTGAAAGTGGTGAAATGGAAAATCCTTGCCTCGTGGCCTATCACAAAAAGAAGAATGTAAGTCATTCCAAATATGATTCTATTAATAAAATGTCTTATTCTAATTTACAAATTGCCTTTGAAAATCTACATGGTTAAGCCTTATAAGCTTTTAAAAAGTTGGCTTCAAATAAAAGAATATTTTCATACTTAGAAGCCGATAAGACTTTTCATCCTCAACATTAACTTTTGGAACATCTAACATAGTTTTCTTAAGAGCTTCCATTTGTTTTTCAGTTTCTAAAACTTTGGCTTCTAAGTATGAAAATATTATTTTATTTGAAGTCAATCTTTTAAAACAAATGGAAGTTCTTAAGCAAACTATGTTAGATGTTCCAAAAGTCAATTTTAAGGATGAGAAGTCTTCTTAGTTTGGTTGTGAAACTTGTCACATTTGAAAAAAAATAGGTTATTACTCTAAAAGAGAAATTGAACAGGGCTTTAGAACCAAAGGTTACCTTCGTTATTGATCATACAAAATTTAAAAGATCTTTAAATGTGTCGTACGAAAAGTATAATTTTGTTATAAGGGAATCAAATAGCAAAAGTAACTCTCATCATCACTTGACTTGTCACTATTGTTGCAAAAAAGGTCATACCATTTCCAAATGCAAATTTACGAGATATTTGGTTCCTAAATGTTTATTTTAATTATTTCCCAAGTGCAATAATGTTTCCATTCACTCTTAAGGACCCAATAAAAATTGGGTACCTAGCACTCTTGTTTGATCTTGTAGGTTGAATGTCTTGGCTCCATGGAGAGAATGTGATTTCTCGACAATGGATGCTTGATGCATATGACGGATGACATTTCGCTATTCATTGACTACACGCCAAAGAAAAAGGGTTATGTGACCTACAGAGACAATAATAAAGGTGTTATACTTGGTAAAGCTAGTATAGAAATTACTTACCATTGAAAAGTGTGTGCATGTCACATTTGATGAATCTTATCCAAAAAATATAGGGAAAGGTATTTCTTTTCATGATGCAGATGTATCTTCAGAAAACATACTCAAAGACATCGAATAAGGAATTGATTAACTTGAAATGGTGAAACCAGAGAAGGAGGTGTCGTATCCCAAATTTTGTTTATCTTTCATATGTTTTCTAGTACCACTTTATTTAGAATAAATGAAATGACACAATTGCTAGAATAACATGTGTAAGGAGTTACAAGGAAGAGGTTTTGAGTTTGAATTTCACCTTTTCAATCTTTTTTTTCTTCTTCTTTTTTCCTTTGTTTTTGTTTTTAACTTTATTTCTATTTGTATTATTTTCAAAATTACAAAAATCTAAAACAAATTGTATTTTTATTAATTTTTGTTATTATTATTAGACATTTAAAATATATATTATTTTTTCATTAAAATCATGATTTTATGCATAAAATAGTCCCCAAAATTTTTTGTTTTAAATACATTTGTTATTTTTCCATTCTAGTTAATTTAATTTTAATTTAGTTTTTAAATAATTTGATTTTATTCGATTGTTACTAAAACTAAAAAATAAAACTCTTTTATAAGTTATTAAGTTATTTATTATAATCATTTTAGAAAAAACTTTTGTTATAAATGTTACTATTATTATATTTTTGTCACTTAGCTATTTTATATATATATATATATATATATATATATATATATATATATATATATATATATATATATATATATATATATATATATATATATAAAGGAAGGAAAATATAAATTTTTTTGTTGTTATTATTATTATTATTATTATTATTATTAATTAGAAAATAAAGTTCATTATTTGGTGATTATTAAGTAGTCATCCAAAATTCCCAAACATACAAAAAAAACACTAATCACTCCAAATCATCCAAAAATCAATATGCAAAAGCCTCATTTCAAAATTACATCCATGTACCTTTAATTCCATCATTCCAAATCTTCAACAAACTACAACAAATCCAAAAATTTCCAAATCCAAAATGAATCATTCGAAAACATGAATAAAATCTTCATCAACATTAATTCTCAAACGTAATTTTCACTTATAAAAGACCAACAACTTCATCATATGAGGGGGACACAAATTTAAAAAGAATTACACAGAGAATTTCACACATAGAGGCACAGAGTCTCAAACATCCGAGTCCTTATCCCTATTTTTTCCATAAGAGTCCCAACACTTTGTTTTACGTTTTTTAATATAATTTATATTTATTTTTTTCTCATAATTGACATCCAGATTTTTATTATTTACACTGTTTTTAAATTTTATTTTTTATCTAACACTACCAATTTTTACCAAATTCATCTAACACCATTCTCTAAACTCTATTTTATTTATTTATTTTAACTTTAAAAATAATATTACGAAACATATTTTGTTTTATTTTTTCTTCAAAACAATTTTAAAAAAAATTAAAAACATAACTTTTAAAAACTAAAATCTAAAACTCAGTTAAACAAACTTTAAATCTAATTGTGAAATAATTTTGTTGAGATTAAATAGAACAATTTTTTATGGGGATTATATTTTAGATTTTAAAAATGCAATTTTTGTATGTTTACTAAAAAATATTTTTTTAGTATTTGTTTATAATGCACGTGAAAGAGGAAGAACACAACTACTACTCATTCATCATCCTTAACATACAACCTTCAAACTCAATCCTTCATTGTTTGAACATCCTCAACATACAAAATATTCATCATCTTTGATGTCTCTTCCTCAAATCATTAAACCCCGTTAAAAAATCATAAATAAGTCTTTGGGAGAAGAGAAAAGACACACCGAAGAAGAAAGGAGGGAGCAGACCGTGGAAATAAGGGAGAGAAGGACTTTTTCTTTTCTTTGTGAGTTTATGTTTAATAGAATGTTTTTTTCTTCATTTTTTATGTTATATGGTTGTGACGTGTCGACACGTGAATGTATCGATTTGTTCTTTGGTTTATTTGGGTCTAAGTTTTGGATTTTAGCTTCCCTAATTCTACACTCCTATCCTTTTTTTATTATTTAATTTTTTCTATGCTTTTGCTTTTGCTAGTAATTAAGTCATTCTCTAAGTCATTAACCTTTAATTGTAGTTTAGTTTAGAATTGAATAGACTAATTTAAACTAATTCATTTAATTATGTTAATTAGTCTAATTTAATAATTTAATAAATCATAAAAAAATAATTCTTTTAGTTTTAAAAATCCAAAAAGACAAAAAGAAATAAATAATATCTTTTATCTTCTATATCTTTGTTTATACCTTGTGTTTAAGATTAATTCACTTAATTAGGTCTTAATTGATAATTTAGTCTAATTTATTTTTCTAAATACATTTTAAAATAAATTTCTAATTAAAAGAAAAATGATAAAAATAATAATTCTATATATATATATATATATATATATATATATATATATATATATATATATATATATATATATATATATATATATATATATATATATATATATATATATGATGATACTCTATTTTCTAAATAAAAAATAAAACTATATTTTTGTCAATCAAACTGATTGCCTGGTGTCACACCTTATCAATCAATAAATCCACCTAAAATTAATCTGAACACATCAAATGCTATATTCTCCCCCCTTGTGCGTTGAAACCTTTTTCAAACAAACTTTTCTCCGTCCCGATGCGTTGTGATCTTTTCACAACTAAAAATCAACAAACACGCAACATTTTTAGACGAACTACAGTACCCTGATCCATCATAATACTTGAGGGTACGTAGACACAAAGTTGTAACACTCTGGCGAGTACAATAATAAGAAAACCTTTTTTGTTCCCCTTTATACATGATTTTTTTCTCTATTAAAAATGATAAAACAATTCTCTTGTACATAATTGAAATAATTATATTAATAAAAAATAGGTAACATAAGCAAACATCTCATAGATAACATAGTAACCTTAGAACTAAAGAAGGATCTCATTGAGTATAATGAAGGCGGGGTGCATAACGCCTTCCCCTCACTTAATCGACTCCTGAACCCTTATGTCTTATCCTTATACTCTTAGGTATTATCATTATTTCGATGTTCATTAGGAACAAATAAAGGATGATGACGACTTTGTGATTTTTCCAGCCACGATAGTTGGCGACTCTGTTGGGGATTACTTCCCTAAAGAGAGTCCATCATATCCGTTAGATCTAGGGGTTGTGTGTTTTTAATTTTTGTCTTATTTTATCTATTTTTGATTTTGATTTATTTGTTTTTTATTTTATTTTATGTTTTCTACTTTATTATATATATATTATATATATATATATATATATATATATATATATATATATATATATATATATATATATATATATAGTTGGGATTTTATGTGTGAAACTAAAATCTAAGCTTGGAGAAAAAACATAAGTTAAGAAGTATAATCATAGTGCTAACCGGTGAGATGTCACATCTCTTAGGGGAATGAAAGCTACACTCATAATAGACTCCCCAAATTTGTCTTCATAGTAAGGTTATCCCTTCACTGCGGTCTAAAACTTGTTTTACCCATGGTGACCTTATGTTATCAACCTACTAGGGTCGTTACTAAGGTCCCGCCTAGATGAAACGTATTCCGAAGGGTTATCTTATGAGGGTCAGTTCCTTCTCATGGTAAAACAAGGGTATAATTCATGACTCTAGTACTATTATCTCAAATTCTAGATCCTACAAGTGAGGGGATTGGGTTGTAAAAACATAGAACCAACCTATAATAGGGAGCCCTCCCGTAGGTTGTTCTTTCATCATCCTATTCCTAAACCTGTTTGGGTTTCCCATGTCGGTCACTATCCCTATCTGTAAGAAGCCTTACTAAATAAGGTATCCTTATATTTGGCAGTATCCCTAAACCCATTTGGGTTTTCTTATCTTAGTCATTATCCTAAACTTGCTTGGGTTTCTCTACATCCATCGTTATCCCTAAACCCATATATGGGCTCCCATGCTTCTCATTATCCCTATCTGTTACTATCATAATGTGACGTTTGCATACAAAAAGACTTTTAGCATACCCCATGCATTTTCATGCATCTGCGTACATGCACCTGGAAAAAAAATCATACATATTCCACCTTTACCGACCTTCCTCCAATCGTTATCTAGCTAGTAGACTTCCTGATACTCGCAAACAAATTTGAAGGATGTCTCAAGAAACTACAGAGGGACTCAAGAAGGGCAAGTACCATTAAAGAGAGAAGGTAAACCTTTGCCGTGTTATCCACATGCTTACCTAATGCCTCAAATACAACAACTTCATGCGCCTCATCGATCACGAGATCAGTATGTCCTACCATGAAAAAGGAAGCTTGGAAATAAGTTGGATCATATGCCAAAGTTTTATGGCCAACTACCTCAACACTTGCTCAAAGATTCCCTAGTGAAGTTATAATAACTTGATCCTCATCCTCGTTCATATCCTGCAAGTCATGACGAGAATGACCGATGTGAGCACAAAGTTCAAGACCTGATCAACAAGCAATTGGCTTTCAAAGAAGGAGTCCCATTAGTAAACGGTCAACCTACTTTGACAAAGTGCGAGAACTTCAATAAATGTCTCCTAAAGTGAGTTGTATCAACAAAGAAGCTCAACCCTAGGATCAATAGACTTTATTATTTCTTTGTTGCTAGGTTGTATTTGTTTTAAACTTGTACTTTTTACTGGTAATTCTAATAAAACGAGGATGCATGTTTTTTAAATCGATCCGTTCGTTTTCTCTCTTTCTTATTCCATCATAAAAAAATCACACCTTTTCTTTACGCTTATCACCTATTAACAAACTTTGGAGGAGAATGATGTAAATAAAACAACTGAATTTGCTGACGTATGCTTTTATTAGTAAGACCTGGCTGACGATGTAAGGTATTATTTCACCTCCCATATCATTTTCTCCCACATAGTGTCTCAACTATGAACCTTGAGGACAAGGTTCTTAATGAGCCGATGAGTATTGATAAGGAGATTAAAATGCCCATTAGAGAAAGGAAGAGATCAATATTACTTAAAGATTTTTATTATTAAAGGAGGTTCGATTAGTAGTATTCACTAGTTACCTTTTATGTTGCTTATTCATTATTGGTCCATGGCCCAATTAGTACTTATAATCCTAGCTATTTACTTATAAGTTCTTGGAAGTTGGAGTTTTTTTTATAAAAGATCCGAAAATTATTCTTATGTTATTTCTTTTTATGCAACTTAGATCTAACCTTAGCTTAGCAAAGTCTATCAGAAAACAACTGCCATGAACACAAGCTTAGATCTTAAGTAATTCAGCATGTCAACATATTTGTCATGTTGTTAGTGTAATTGTATATCTTATTACTAAAAATACTTTTACGTGACATATCATGTTAACTTCTGTTAATCAACATTGACAACGCTAAATATTTAAATGATGATTCAAGAAACTTTTTTTAAGAGATTAAAAAAATGAAATAGTCCATATTTAAAGAAATTAAATCATATAATCATAAATTAATTTTATGATATTGTTGACTGAGGAACCAACATATTCATTAGGGGATCAATCCCCATCATATGAAATAGGAGGACAATAAATTTTGGTTTTGTGCACTTTCACACCCATCTTTATTTTTATCTTACTTTACAAACATGTTATTAAGTCACATGCACTAAAGAAAAAATTTATTCAAGTTAACTACCTCAATATTTTGTTAACATTTTTCGCATTAAATCTTATATATATTGGCAAGAAATGGATAACCATCAAGATTGACACATTCACATGATAAAGATAGCATGAACGTGCTCATATGCGCTATAGTCTATAAATAAATGTATACAAATTTAAGTCAACAATAAAACAAAAATATGGTGACCCGTTTGATTAGAATTCAATTTCTTTACCATATAAAGCCAAGCTTATCCAATCCAAGGAACCATTTGACATGATTTTAACGTTCATTTTTTATGCTTCACTTCTAAAAAAACAAAATGTGAAAGATAGATGGCTTTGATGGGAACACGTAGTGGATAACCAATTTAGTGCGACAGAAAAAATATAGCCATTTTGAGTCAAAATAAAAATCATTAACATTATAAAGGATATACATTCCCAAACCATGATCAAATTAAGCACACTAATGAGTATCATTTATTCACATTATCTACAAATGCTAAACCAATAAAATATATATATATTTTCTTTCTATTTGGGCACAAACAACACCACATCATCCATTCCATGCCATTGAAGTAATATTTCTCATTAGGCACAATCAACTCTTCAGATTATCAACTCCAAATTCACCCAAAAAATGGTAGATCAACTACTTCCATTAATTGAGACATTGATGAAGTACTTGAATTGTTACTTGAAATTCCTTAAATAAGTCCTTGAAACTTCTGAATCTCCTCAGTCTTAGAAAGTTGTTCCCTCAACTTTAACACATGCACACACAATAATTAATAAAACAAATATGGTTATTAAGAATTAAGATGATAAGATCTAATCTAATAAAAAATTAATGAAAGATATGTGACCTTCTATCCAGAATATCTCGCCTTTATCTGCCGAATTGTAATTTTGAAAGGCTTGTAAAAGTGTATGTATTGATTGTATTATGATTGTTGTATATATATTTTTCAAGACTATGGTAGGTTTATATATGATTCTAAGATGGAGTGATTTGATAAACTTGATAAATACTTGAGAGAATTTGTAAAAATGCACATAAAAAGTTTGGATTTGAGAAAAAATATGTAATATCAAAGAATTTTTTTATAGATGTATATGATGGGTACATTAATTGATAACTCTGTCGATGTTAGGCCAATAAATATTTCAATTGATTCTCTTAAATTTTGGGTGAGTTGTTCCTCTGATGCTCATTTCCTTATATAGTGATTTCGACCCGTCTTGGAAGGAAGCCTAATTGATATCATTCAATGTGATTGATGATGCTTTTAATGATGATTAAAATGAGGTTTGTTTATCTTGATTCTCATGTCTAATACTTGCAATCATGTATTATTTAAAGATTTTCTATGCCCAAATTTGGATCACTAAAGCCCAAAATCGGCTTAATACGACACCCCAAACCACTCGCATTGTGTCAAGTTTGGGATGTCGAAATGGGTGGTTCTCTTATCTAGTCTTGGTATATGATCTGGCCCTGCGTTTGAAGGTGCTCGGTCCAGGTTAGATTAAATATTTGAAATGTACACAATCCCCCCAAGCATGAGACTCGTAGTAGCGAGATACATAAGGTAAGGGTCCTAGGACATTTTCAAAATTCTGGAATGTATACAATCTCCCAAGCATTAGGCCTGTAGGGGCAAGATGCTAAAGATAGAGGTCCTGAGACACTTTCTAAATCTCTGAATGTACACAATCACCCAAGTATGAGGTCTGTAGTGGCGAGATGCTTAAGGAACAAGTCTTTATCATATCTTTAGGATACTTAAAAGAAATTAATCCCTCAAGCATGAGGCACGTAGGGGCACTACGCCAAAAACTGGAATAGACAGCGCACCTTAGAGGGCGCTTTATTACAAAAGCGCACTCTAAAGTGAAGCGAAAAAATAAGGAGCGAACAACTGGAATAGACAGCGCACTTTAGAGGGCGCTTTTGTAATAAAGCGCCCTCTAAGGTGAAGCGAAAAAATAAGGAGGAGATAGAGGGACAACAATACAGGGCGCTTTTTAGAAAGCACCCTCTAAGGTTACCCTTAGAGGGCGCTTTTAAAAAAGCGCTCTATAAGTCCATGTGCATTTCCAGTTTATAAAGCGCTTTTGGAAAGCCTTAGAGAGCGCTTTCATAAGCGCCCTCTTAGGCCCCCTTTAGAGGGCGCTTTTTTTCCACAAGCGTCCTCTAAGGTCCCCTTTAGTAAACATTAAAATTATAATATACTACGCGTTTTGTTATTTCACTCTCTGTTATTTTCGTTCTTTTTCACGTTAGGGTTCTCACTGCTACGATTTTCGCTACTTCTAAGGCGTTCTCCTTCCACCTCTGTTAGATCTACGACGTTTCCTCCTTCTATTAAATCGTTGTTAGCTGTTCGATTTTGACACCATAGGTATTTTTCTAATCTTCATATTACTTGGTTTCTCTTCTGACGTTCGCTATTGTTCATTTTTGGTTTCATTTTTCTTGGTTCATACATTTATTGAGTATTCTCAACAATAATTATTGTGTTGCAATGCTAGCAATGGAGACTAGGCATTATGGGTTAAATTTCACCAACTGTTCCATTTGTTTCTCGATGTAGAAAAAGGAGGCAGCAATATCTAAAACACCTTCTACCAATAAAAGGTACACTATGCAGCTTATGAGTGTATTTATTCTAGCATACATAGCGTAGCTAGTAACTTAAGAAGTTTAGGTATGGATGTTATTTGATAGAGTAAATTAGAGTCGACTATTCTTCTGTTAGCTTTCAGTTAGACCATTATACAATTCTACATATATATTTTCTAGTCAATGTTTATCTTTTGTAAAAACTATATGATGATATATAACTATGCTACAAATTAGTGCATACCACTAATGCTTAATGCATGGTTCATACATTCTCATGCTATTGAAGTCAGAGATATCTGAAAATGTTGAGAAACTAACTCAATAAACCAAAATTGTTTTGGTTTTGGATTGTTGTTGGAGACATGAATGCCCTGCACAGAGACTAACTCAATAAAGTGAAATTGTTTTGTCTCATCCCATTTTTGGTTTCTCTTCTGAAATTGTTTTTTGTTTATTCTAATTAGTAATGGATAATACATGGATGTCTTCCAATCGATTGTCGAGAGAGTACGAGAATGGGGTATCAGAATTCGTTAAGTTTGCCGTTGTGCACGCCGAAGACCCCAGTAGAATGATATGTCCTTGCTTGGGTTGTTGTTATGGGAAACGGGTTGACGCAGTTCAGTTGACATCGCATCTAATGAGGCATGGAATTGATCGAAGTTATACGGGTTGACGCAGTTCAGTTGACATCGCATCTAATGAAAATTGGATAGTACGAGAGCACAATCGATGTTTTATACCTTGGTTTAAGGATCATATTTATTCAAAGTATTATTCAGACCCCGCTTCAATAACAGAAAGGTTGAGATGCTTAGCATATGGTCCAAGTTTCCATGTTTTTTCTTATAGCGTATACGCGATTAATGGATACATATTTTATACCAAAGAACAAGATGATAAAAGTACTATGCAGAATAGTGGTGTCACCGTGGTAGCTGAAGCAATGCACATATCAAGTGTGAAGGACTTAAACCCCAAATTTGGAAATCTGTCGTATTTTGGTGTTATCGAGCGCATTTGGGTGTTTGATTATGAGAAGTTTCAGATTCCTATATTTGGTTGCAAGTGGGTTGAAAATAATAACGGCATTCGAATGGATAAGTCAGGATTTTTGCAAGTGGATCTTAATAGGGTGGGATACAAAGATGAGTCTTTTATTCTAGCCTCTCAAGCTAGACAAGTGTTCTATGTCAATGATCCGAAAAGTACGAAATGGTCTATAGTTCTTTTTTCCAACAAAGTAATTGATGAAAACATTGGAGATCAAGGTGATATTGATGTTGAGATTGAATCGTTTACCAGAAATGATCAAGATGAGAATATTATATCAAATGATTCATATATTAGAAATGATCATAATGAGGGTGTTTGGATCAATCCAACCGTCCGTGTTGTTAAGAGACATGTAGAACATATTCCAACCAAGAAAAGAAAGAGAACTTAGTGAAAAAGGTACAGGTCAAATGATTTTAATTGTTTTCTTTATTACAGGTAAAATGGCTTTATTACAGGTAAAAGGTATAAACACAATTATATGATATTTATGCATAGAAAATGTTAATTCTTGATCTTATACTTCACCTAACTAATTTTATGATATTTTAGGTTCATGCTATTGATATTGAACAAAAAGAGGTTGTTGCTAAGAAGATTGCGGCTAGCAAAAAAAACATACATCTCAGAGATGCTTTTGCTACTTAGTTTTATTTCTTTTTAAGTTATGAATTGGTTGTATATTTAGAATCTTTAGAAGTTAAACGATTATATATCAGTGGATTGTTGTATATGTATGGATTGTTGTATATAAGGCTTGTTGAATGCAATGTGTGAAAAAGGGCTTCAAATTATACAATTTTAGGTGTACTGCTTCAATATACAGGTTGTCTAAAATAAATAAAAAAATATAGCGCTTTTTAAAAAAAAAAATTAAATAACCACCCACTTTAGAAGGCGCTTTCCAAAATAAGCGTCCTCTAAACCCTTTAAATTTCCACTTTAGAGGGCGCTTTCCAGTAAAAGCGCCCTCTAAACCCTTAAAAGTTTCCACTTTAGAGGGCGCTTTCCAGTAAAAGCGCCCTCTAAACCCTTAAAAGTTTCCACTTTAGAGGGCGCTTTCTTTAAAAAGCGCCCTCTAAAGTGGCCCTTAAAGGGCTTAAAGAGCCACTTTAGAGAGCGCTTTCACCAGGAAAAAAAGCGTTGTCTTTACCTATGTCAGCGTCAGATTAGAGGGCGCTTTAAAACGCTGTTATAGGCCAAAAAAAGCGCCCTCTTTTCCCTTATTTGGCGTAGTGGGGCGAGATGTTCTAGGTGGGAGATCGAGTTGACCTATATCTTCCAGTATTATCTCGTAGTGAGTTTTTAGTGTCTCCCTAGGAGTCGCTTATTTGGGAGTATGTGGTGAGGAATATTACAAATATTGGTCGTGTAAGGCTTTATTCGTCGTTGTACACAAGTCTGGATCTCCGGTAGAGAGATATAGGCTTAGTTTTAATGGTTAAGTTCCTCGGGACTCACAAAAAGTATGTTTTCATCAATGCCCCTTATTCCTCTATGATATTTAGCCTTTAATGCGGTCATTCTTTCCACACGTCATCTGGCTTTATAAATAAAAACCTTAATGTCTCACATTCTTAAATCAAACTTTAAGACATATTTTTCCTCATCTTCTCTTCAAATTCATCTTCTTCTTTTTTTTAATTCATTCTTATTATTCCTTAATCATATAATGTTTCTTAGCAACAAGCTTAACATGCACCTGCCATTTCTTAACAGACGTTAGGTAATTACTTTATCTCTTCTTCATTTTCTAATTTTATTTTCAATGGTGTTTATTCGATAATGCAATGAGTTTAGGAAATTTGTATAGCCTCTAACTGTTTAAAAAAGAAATGAGTTGTTGAGGAGATGTATAACAGTCTTCAAATGAAAGTTGGTAAGGTGAATTGAGGGTTTACGGAGAGGGATGTGTATGGCATAGCCCTTAGTACTCTTATTGATAGTGACACTAACTCAATGTCTTCTTCCTCAATTTGGTTAAATTTATCATGGAGATCTTTGCCACTCCTCCAAG
Source organism: Lathyrus oleraceus (assembly GCF_024323335.1). Classification (NCBI taxonomy): domain Eukaryota; kingdom Viridiplantae; phylum Streptophyta; class Magnoliopsida; order Fabales; family Fabaceae; genus Lathyrus; species Lathyrus oleraceus. The sequence continues at coordinate 451,283,364 of NC_066580.1, forward strand.
CTCGTTTTTTAAGAGGTTTTAAGCTTTGATATCCATCTGTCTATAAGATGACTACATATACGCTTTATGAGTGGAACGGGAAATATCTAACACTTAAATAGAATGTGAGGTTATTTTGGAACCCTGTGTGCGAGGAGAGATGGTTTGCATGCGGCGACCTCCCAGGGTAAAGAATGATTTTTTCTACTTCTTCACCGGTGTTTAGAGGATTTAAGGGTTGGTGTTCCCTTCACCCTCCTTGAGTCTGACATCCTTAAGATGTTAAATGTTTCCCTCTCCTAGATTCATCTAAATAGTTTGTTGTTCGTCCAAGGATACGAAATCCTCGGTAAGGGTATATACGTCACACCTAACACCAGGATCTTCTTTTTCTTCTACAAAACAAAAGGATTATATCAGGGTGGGTGGGTATGAATAAGTACCATCCTCATGCGTGTTTTACTTTCCTCTTATACCTCTAATTGCAATAATGGGAAAGACAAGTTTGTTAGACTTAAGGGAAGTGTATGATGTTCGGGTACTCTCTTTGAGGATGATGGGTCATATATAGATTAACTATGTACTAGAGTGGTGAGCCCCTTTCTATTTTGGGTTTTCTTCCATCTAAACTTAGTGAGACTGAGAGGAAAGCAGTGGAACTAATGGAGCATTTTCCAGCCATATCAGTGAAGGAGTTGATTAAGTACGAAACTAATTACCCTACATTGTTGAGTTTCTTGGGTAAGGAAATGTCCTTCTATGAGTTTTTATTGCCATTTTTCTCTTTAGCTAGTTCTTACTTGTTCGTATTTCTTTATTTTTTTGTAAGAAAAATGAGTGGTATTTCCATTGTTGAGAAAAAGGTCATGATGGTTCAGGCTATAATGTATTTTGGCGAGACTCACATCGTTCACCATAATGACCTTGCCGGTTTCCAAACTCGCTTCACTAAGAAAAAGAAGAATATGGGTAAGGGGAAAGATGTGAGATCAGTTCATGTAAACACCATCATAAATGTCCTCATCATAGGGGTAACAAAGTCACCTAAGGAAAAGATGAATGTAACTGATCTCGACAAAAATTTAGTGATTGTGAATTCACCCGTGTCAATTAAATTAGAGACGGATGGTGTCATGTCTTGTCTTATGGCCAAAGTTGGAGTGGCTCATTTTTAAGATATAATCATTTCTAGGATAAGAGTTTTGATGGGTTAGTGCACCTTTATAAACACCTAAATAATGATGAAGAAGAGGAAAGAAGAAGGCCCATTAGATCCCAAAAGATCCTCCAATTCTTTGGTGAATATCTGACGATGAGCATCGTGTTGAGGCAACCTTTTTTTTAGATTCTGACCTTTCTGATCAACATGAGAATGATCTAAGATTTAAGGTGAAGAAGTTGAAGCTGAAACAAGAGGTTGTTCAAGAGCCGCTGACCTCGTCCAATGAAAGGATATCCTTCCTTAAGGGGGATTTTAAGGGTTATCATGACTCTCTTAAGAAGGTTGGTCAACAAAGGAATTTTTTAAAAAAGGACAATTAATGTTTAAAGGAATATCTCAAGAAATAAAGCTCCTTACATGAGGTCAAGGTGGGCGATCTCAAGAAGAGTTTGGACGAGGCCCAAATGGAAGGTCTCCTTCTTGGAGATGATGTGTTTGAGAAAGCGAAGGTTCAGGTGGTGTTAGATACCCAAAAGTGCTTATTTGAGCTATCATATATGGGCATCTTTCACTCCATTTCCGTGCTAAAGTGTTCGAAAACACCTTTTTTTTTGATGAATTGCAAAACAATGATAAACGATCTTGGTACCTTTGATTTGTGTGTTATTGTACAGGAATTAGGCATGAAATAATAGAAAATGAAGGCACAAGAAAATGGCAAGGGACCAAGAAAAAGAAAGTATTCATCAGCTTGCTCGCTAGGCGAAGAGCTCGCTAGGCGAGCGCCCAGCGAGACCCAAGCGAAGAGCTCCAGTATTTTACAGTGGCAAACATCAACAAATTCGCTAGGCGAGCTGCCAGCGAAGGTGGTAGCGAACACGTCCAGACTTTGCCAAAAGCGCAGCCAGCACTCACTCGCTAGGCGAGCAATTAGCGAGCTCCCAGCGAGCATTCCAGTAGCAAAACCTCCTAATCTCGCTGGAGCGAAGGTTGAAGCGTTCTATTCGCCTAGCGAAGGTTTTGTTCGCCTAGCGAACATGGAAATCTGGCAAAGGACATTTCTTTGGGCGCAGGTGCCACAGGTGCCTCATTTTGGGGCTCGCTAGGCGAGCCATTCTGCTCGCCTAGCGAGCATGACAGCTCAGTAACAACACTATAAGTAGCAAGGGCTACTTTTTGGATATAAAACTTTTACCTTTCCAGATTTTTGTACTTTCTTAGATATTTTTCCAGCATTGCTCTAAGGATCTTTTGTGACCTAGAAATCATTTCTCTTCATCTCTTAACAATCTTTCACAAAAAGGTGGATTCCCATCCAATCTCGATTATTCGACTCGGATGTTGATCAACCTTCTTCCGAAACTTGTTGAACAAGCTACCATGAAAATGAGTAGCTAAGTTCTTCATTTTGTCAAGGTTAGATGTAGATGATCATTAGCTTTGTGTGTAAATGTAAGGATCTTCATTTGTAAACTCTTTAATGGTGAATATATGGTGAAAACTTTGTTCTTATTGAAAACTCTTTGTGTTGGTTTATGATCGAGAGATGTTTACCAACTCTTAACCTAAGTTTTCATCCAATCTTGTTTGTTAGCTAGAGATAGTAATGAATGATTTTGTTCACCATAAGGTTGAACCAAAAAGTTGTCATTTTGATAGATTGTGTTAGAGATAAACAATGGATCAAAATGGGAAAACTCACAATGTGTGTTAGAGATAAACACATTGGGAGGACTTTGTGAAATAGTTTATCGTCTAAAGGAGTTTATAAGTTTTGTTGATCGAACATATACATGCAAAGTGATCGTCGAACCCTAACTTTGGCAATATTTCTCAAATATTCAAACCAAAACTTTTACCGCATTTTATTACACTTTTATGCAAGATACCGTGACAACTACCAAAACCCCATTGTTACCTTAAGCTAAAAATTAAAACAACTGTCGAAAGGCGGTGATATCTCACAATCCCTGTGGAGACGATAACAAAAACCCGACACTTAAATTTACAATTCAACAAAATGGCGCCGTTGCCGGGGATTGTGAATTGATATTGCGAGCATCGCAATAGTTGTTTAAGTTTTAGCTTTCGAATTTTTGACTTGTGCTTGTAATTTGTTTGGTTTAGTGTGCAGCTTTCGTTTTATGCGAGGGCAAATCCCTGTGGACGAACTTCTTTTTGATCCTGAGATCGAGAGAACCGCAAGGAGGCTTAATAGCAAAACGAGACGAAGGAGGCAACAAGCGAGACATCAGCAAGAACAAGGAGAAAGTTCTTCTACCACAAATCTACCACCATTCATACCTAACATGGAGCCACCACCACCACCGCCTATTTCTACTCCATGCATAAACAGTCCAAGAAACACTGCTCAGTTTGCCAACCACACGGGAAGGCAAGCTGAGATGAAAACGGGAACTCTCAATTTATTATATGGAAGTCCATTCACCGGAATGGACCATGAAGATCCCTTTGCTTTTCTCACAAAATTTTATGAGATCGCATTGGCGGTCGGAGTGGATCAGGCTCAAGAGCTCCCGTTGTTCAAGAGATTATTTCCCCATGCCTTGCTCGGTAAAGCAAAAGATTGGTACTTAGACCAAACACCTGCCGTCATGACAGACTGGAACGTGTTAGAAGAGAAGTTCATCGAGAGATTTTTCTCCCATAACCGGTTCATGGAATCCAAGACGACCATCTCTGTGTTTGCACAAGGAACCAATGAATCATTAAATGAGGCGTGGGAAAGATTCAAATCCATGCTTCGGAAATGTAAAGGGCATGGATTTGATGAATTGACTCAAATCCATATTTTCAAAAATGGACTTCAACCAAATTGCAAGACGTTGTTGGATGCTACCTCGGGTGGGTCTTTATTGTCGAAAAGTGCCGAAGAAGCTACAAACACCATAAATCGAATGGCTCTAAATGATCTTCAGAGTCAAAGTAGAGGCAACTCTTTGAAGAAGCCGGGAGTACTTGAACTTGGGACGAATGATGTCATCCTTGCCCAAAACAAGCTCATCTCACAACAAGTGGAACTCTTAACGCAACAAATAAAAGAGTTGAGAGAACCTTCTAAAGCTAAACAAATAGCTTGTTGTGAGCTTTGCAAAGGTGAGCATGACACCGGATTCTGTCCACCTCCCGGGTTCGAAGAAGTAAACTACATGGCAAACCAACGGGACTACCAACCGAGACAACAACAACAACAATCTTATCAACCACACCCTCAAAATCAACAACAACATTTCCAAGGGAATCAAGGGTTCCAACCTAGGAGTAACTATTACCATAACCAAGGTTATGGAGGTGGTTCTTCTAGCCGTCAAAACCCTCCCCAAAATCCTTATCAACCTCAACAACCGCCGGTCGTAACTTCTAAGTTGGAAGAGACATTGACACAATTCATGCAAATGTCAATGGCTAATCAAAAAAGCAACGACGGCTATAAAAAATCTCGAGACTCAAGTTGGGCAACTTGCTAAGCAACTCGCGGAACAACAAACCGGTCCTTCCTTTTCGGCAAACACACAAACAAATCCTAAGGAGCATTGTAAGGCGATCACAACGAGAAGTGGGAAGGAGTTGATGAGTGAGAATAAAAAAAGAGTTGAGAGTGAACAAAGAGAGAAAAAGAAAGAAAATGAGGAGGAAATATTGGAGGATAATATTGATGGTAAAGTGGGGGAGTGGAGTGAGGAGGAAAAAGTTGAAAAGAACGAAAAGAATGGTGAAGTTGAAAAGAAAAAAAGTGTGGAGATTGAGAAAAATACGAGTGATGAAGTAATGGGGGAGGAAGTGAAAAAGCCTAGATGGAGGAGTTCTAGAGTTGCGAAGGGAAAGGAGGTAGTGAGCACTACTCCAATCCAAAACCTCCCTTATCCTCATGCTCCGTCCAAAAGGGAGAATGAACGGCATTACGCCCGGTTCATGGATATTTTTATACAATTGCAAATCAACATTCCGTTTGCCGAAGCCTTGGAGCAAATTCCCAAGTATGCCAAATTCATGAAGGACATACTTACAAAAAAGCGGAGGTATACGGAACCGGAGACCATCGTCCTAGATGCGAGCTGTAGTGCAATTATTCAAAGGACGCTTCCTAAAAAAGAGGTTGATCCGGGAAGAGTTACTTTGCCGGTTAAAATTGGTGATATCTATGTCGGGAAAGGACTAATTGACTTGGGGTCAAGCATTAATCTTATACCTTTGTCTATTATAAAGAGGCTTGGCAACATTGAAATTAAGTCCATCCGAATGACGTTACAATTGGCAGATAAGTCGACTACCCATCCTCATGGCGTAGCCCAAGATGTTTTGGTTAAAGTCGATAAATTCTTTTTCCCGATCGATTTTATTGTTATTGATATGGAGGAAGATGATGATGCTCCGCTCATCCTGGGCCGACCGTTCATGAAAACCGCGCGAATGATGATAGACGTTGATGACGGTTTGATGAAGGTGAGAGTTCAAAATGAGGAAGTTACATTCGATCTATTCGAAGCGATGAAGCATTCAAAAGAGAGAAATGATAGCTTTCGCATCGATGTGATCGAAGAGGCAATTTTGGAGGTTTCTAAGCATATTCATGAGATATCTCCTATGGAGTTACCTCTTGACGACTCATTGGAAGTTTTCACAGCTGAAGAAGAGCAAGCTCTGGAGGAATGCTTAAGGGAACTTGATGGTTTAAACGAACTACAACCGTGGGAAGTAGAGGAGGAAGACTTGAAGAAGGAGGTTAATGACGAAAAAGCGCCTATTGAATTGAAAGTGTTACCTTCGACTTTGAAGTATGTATTCCTAGATGAGACTGAAGCAAAGTCGGTCATCATAAGCAACCTTTTTTCAAATGAAGAAGAAGCCCGTTTGATCAATGTGCTAAAAACAAATCAAGAAGCCATGGGTTGGACTATTTCCGATCTAAAAGGAATTAGTCCTTCCTATTGCATGCACAAGATCTTGATGGAAGAGGATTTTAAGCCGGTAGCTCAACCACAACGCCGCTTAAATCCTACTATGAAGGAGGTTGATGAATTGCAAAACAATGATAAACGATCTTGGTACCTTTGATTTGTGTGTTATTGTACAGGAATTAGGCATGAAATAATAGAAAATGAAGGCACAAGAAAATGGCAAGGGACCAAGAAAAAGAAAGTATTCATCAGCTTGCTCGCTAGGCGAAGAGCTCGCTAGGCGAGCGCCCAGCGAGACCCAAGCGAAGAGCTCCAGTATTTTACAGTGGCAAACATCAACAAATTCGCTAGGCGAGCTGCCAGCGAAGGTGGTAGCGAACACGTCCAGACTTTGCCAAAAGCGCAGCCAGCACTCACTCGCTAGGCGAGCAATTAGCGAGCTCCCAGCGAGCATTCCAGTAGCAAAACCTCCTAATCTCGCTGGAGCGAAGGTTGAAGCGTTCTATTCGCCTAGCGAAGGTTTTGTTCGCCTAGCGAACATGGAAATCTGGCAAAGGACATTTCTTTGGGCGCAGGTGCCACAGGTGCCTCATTTTGGGGCTCGCTAGGCGAGCCATTCTGCTCGCCTAGCGAGCATGACAGCTCAGTAACAACACTATAAGTAGCAAGGGCTACTTTTTGGATATAAAACTTTTACCTTTCCAGATTTTTGTACTTTCTTAGATATTTTTCCAGCATTGTTCTAAGGATCTTTTGTGACCTAGAAATCATTTCTCTTCATCTCTTAACAATCTTTCACAAAAAGGTGGATTCCCATCCAATCTCGATTATTCGACTCGGATGTTGATCAACCTTCTTCCGAAACTTGTTGAACAAGCTACCATGAAAATGAGTAGCTAAGTTCTTCATTTTGTCAAGGTTAGATGTAGATGATCATTAGCTTTGTGTGTAAATGTAAGGATCTTCATTTGTAAACTCTTTAATGGTGAATATATGGTGAAAACTTTGTTCTTATTGAAAACTCTTTGTGTTGGTTTATGATCGAGAGATGTTTACCAACTCTTAACCTAAGTTTTCATCCAATCTTGTTTGTTAGCTAGAGATAGTAATGAATGATTTTGTTCACCATAAGGTTGAACCAAAAAGTTGTCATTTTGATAGATTGTGTTAGAGATAAACAATGGATCAAAATGGGAAAACTCACAATGTGTGTTAGAGATAAACACATTGGGAGGACTTTGTGAAATAGTTTATCGTCTAAAGGAGTTTATAAGTTTTGTTGATCGAACATATACATGCAAAGTGATCGTCGAACCCTAACTTTGGCAATATTTCTCAAATATTCAAACCAAAACTTCTACCGCATTTTATTACACTTTTATGCAAGATACCGTGACAACTACCAAAACCCCATTGTTACCTTAAGCTAAAAATTAAAACAACTGTCGAAAGGCGGTGATATCTCACAATCCCTGTGGAGACGATAACAAAAACCCGACACTTAAATTTACAATTCAACAAAATGGCGCCGTTGCCGGGGATTGTGAATTGATATTGCGAGCATCGCAATAGTTGTTTAAGTTTTAGCTTTCGAATTTTTGACTTGTGCTTGTAATTTGTTTGGTTTAGTGTGCAGCTTTCGTTTTATGCGAGGGCAAATCCCTGTGGACGAACTTCTTTTTGATCCTGAGATCGAGAGAACCGCAAGGAGGCTTAATAGCAAAACGAGACGAAGGAGGCAACAAGCGAGACATCAGCAAGAACAAGGAGAAAGTTCTTCTACCACAAATCTACCACCATTCATACCTAACATGGAGCCACCACCACCACCGCCTATTTCTACTCCATGCATAAACAGTCCAAGAAACACTGCTCAGTTTGCCAACCACACGGGAAGGCAAGCTGAGATGAAAACGGGAACTCTCAATTTATTATATGGAAGTCCATTCACCGGAATGGACCATGAAGATCCCTTTGCTTTTCTCACAAAATTTTATGAGATCGCATTGGCGGTCGGAGTGGATCAGGCTCAAGAGCTCCCGTTGTTCAAGAGATTATTTCCCCATGCCTTGCTCGGTAAAGCAAAAGATTGGTACTTAGACCAAACACCTACCGTCATGACAGACTGGAACGTGTTAGAAGAGAAGTTCATCGAGAGATTTTTCTCCCATAACCGGTTCATGGAATCCAAGACGACCATCTCTGTGTTTGCACAAGGAACCAATGAATCATTAAATGAGGCGTGGGAAAGATTCAAATCCATGCTTCGGAAATGTAAAGGGCATGGATTTGATGAATTGACTCAAATCCATATTTTCAAAAATGGACTTCAACCAAATTGCAAGACGTTGTTGGATGCTACCTCGGGTGGGTCTTTATTGTCGAAAAGTGCCGAAGAAGCTACAAACACCATAAATCGAATGGCTCTAAATGATCTTCAGAGTCAAAGTAGAGGCAACTCTTTGAAGAAGCCGGGAGTACTTGAACTTGGGACGAATGATGTCATCCTTGCCCAAAACAAGCTCATCTCACAACAAGTGGAACTCTTAACGCAACAAATAAAAGAGTTGAGAGAACCTTCTAAAGCTAAACAAATAGCTTGTTGTGAGCTTTGCAAAGGTGAGCATGACACCGGATTCTGTCCACCTCCCGGGTTCGAAGAAGTAAACTACATGGCAAACCAACGGGACTACCAACCGAGACAACAACAACAACAATCTTATCAACCACACCCTCAAAATCAACAACAACATTTCCAAGGGAATCAAGGGTTCCAACCTAGGAGTAACTATTACCATAACCAAGGTTATGGAGGTGGTTCTTCTAGCCGTCAAAACCCTCCTCAAAATCCTTATCAACCTCAACAACCGCCGGTCGTAACTTCTAAGTTGGAAGAGACATTGACACAATTCATGCAACTGTCAATGTCTAATCAAAAAAGCAACGACGGCTATAAAAAATCTCGAGACTCAAGTTGGGCAACTTGCTAAGCAACTCGCGGAACAACAAACCGGTCCTTCCTTTTCGGCAAACACGCAAACAAATCCTAAGGAGCATTGTAAGGCGATCACAACGAGAAGTGGGAAGGAGTTGATGAGTGAGAATAAAAAAAGAGTTGAGAGTGAACAAAGAGAGAAAAAGAAAGAAAATGAGGAGGAAATATTGGAGGATAATATTGATGGTAAAGTGGGGGAGTGGAGTGAGGAGGAAAAAGTTGAAAAGAACGAAAAGAATGGTGAAGTTGAAAAGAAAAAAAGTGTGGAGATTGAGAAAAATACGAGTGATGAAGTAATGGGGGAGGAAGTGAAAAAGCCTAGATGGAGGAGTTCTAGAGTTGCGAAGGGAAAGGAGGTAGTGAGCACTACTCCAATCCAAAACCTCCCTTATCCTCATGCTCCGTCCAAAAGGGAGAATGAACGGCATTACGCCCGGTTCATGGATATTTTTATACAATTGCAAATCAACATTCCGTTTGCCGAAGCCTTGGAGCAAATTCCCAAGTATGCCAAATTCATGAAGGACATACTTACAAAAAAGCGGAGGTATACGGAACCGGAGACCATCGTCCTAGATGCGAGCTGTAGTGTAATTATTCAAAGGACGCTTCCTAAAAAAGAGGTTGATCTGGGAAGAGTTACTTTGCCGGTTAAAATTGGTGATATCTATGTCGGGAAAGGACTAATTGACTTGGGGTCAAGCATTAATCTTATACCTTTGTCTATTATAAAGAGGCTTGGCAACATTGAAATTAAGTCCATCCGAATGACGTTACAATTGGCAGATAAGTCGACTACCCATCCTCATGGCGTAGCCCAAGATGTTTTGGTTAAAGTCGATAAATTCTTTTTCCCGATCGATTTTATTGTTATTGATATGGAGGAAGATGATGATGCTCCGCTCATCCTGGGCCGACCGTTCATGAAAACCGCGCGAATGATGATAGACGTTGATGACGGTTTGATGAAGGTGAGAGTTCAAAATGAGGAAGTTACATTCGATCTATTCGAAGCGATGAAGCATTCAAAAGAGAGAAATGATAGCTTTCGCATCGATGTGATCGAAGAGGCAATTTTGGAGGTTTCTAAGCATATTCATGAGATATCTCCTATGGAGTTACCTCTTGACGACTCATTGGAAGTTTTCACAGCTGAAGAAGAGCAAGCTCTGGAGGAATGCTTAAGGGAACTTGATGGTTTAAACGAACTACAACCGTGGGAAGTAGAGGAGGAAGACTTGAAGAAGGAGGTTAATGACGAAAAAGCGCCTATTGAATTGAAAGTGTTACCTTCGACTTTGAAGTATGTATTCCTAGATGAGACTGAAGCAAAGTCGGTCATCATAAGCAACCTTTTTTCAAATGAAGAAGAAGCCCGTTTGATCAATGTGCTAAAAACAAATCAAGAAGCCATGGGTTGGACTATTTCCGATCTAAAAGGAATTAGTCCTTCCTATTACATGCACAAGATCTTGATGGAAGAGGATTTTAAGCCGGTAGCTCAACCACAACGCCGCTTAAATCCTACTATGAAGGAGGTTGTGAGAAAGGAAGTTGTAAAGTTGTTGGATGCAGGAATGATTTACCCGATCTCGGATAGTCCATGGGTTAGTCCTGTGCATGTGGTTCCGAAGAAAGGTGGAATTACCGTGATCCGGAATGACAAGGATGAATTGATCCCTACTAAAGTTGCAACGGGGTGGCGAATGTGTATTGATTATAGGCGGTTGAATACCGCAACTCGAAAGGACCATTTTCCACTCCCGTTCATGGATCAAATGCTCGAAAGACTCTCGGGGCAACAATACTATTGTTTCTTGGATGGCTATTCCGGGTATAACCAAATTGCGGTTGACCCGGCCGATCATGAAAAGACGGCTTTCACATGTCCGTTTGAATACCGCAACTCGAAAGGACCATTTTCCACTCCCGTTCATGGATCAAATGCTCGAAAGACTCTCGGGGCAACAATACTATTGTTTCTTGGATGGCTATTCCGGGTATAACCAAATTGCGGTTGACCCGGCCGATCATGAAAAGACGGCTTTCACATGTCCGTTTGGAGTGTTCGCATACCGAAAAATGCCCTTTGGGTTGTGCAATGCACCGGTGACTTTCCAACGATGTGTGCAAGCCATTTTTGCCGACCTTATTGAGAAAACAATGGAAGTCTTCATGGATGACTTCTCGGTATTTGGTGGGTCCTTTAGTCTATGCTTGGCAAACTTGAAAACTGTGCTTGAAAGATGTGTGAAGACCAATCTGGTGCTTAATTGGGAGAAGTGTCACTTCATGGTGACCGAGGGGATCGTGCTTGGCCATAAAGTCTCTTCAAGAGGTCTTGAAGTTGATCGAGCTAAGGTTGAAGTGATTGAAAAGTTACCTCCTCCGGTGAATGTGAAGGGAATCCGAAGCTTTTTGGGGCACGTCGGGTTCTATCGGCGCTTTATCAAGGACTTCTCAAAGGTGGCTAAGCCTTTGAGCAATTTGCTAGCTAAGGACCAGGTATTTCTCTTAACCGATGAATGTTTGCAAGCTTTTGAAACTTTGAAAGAAAAATTGGTTACCGCTCCAATTATAGTCGCTCCAAATTGGAATTTAAATTTTGAGCTAATGTGTGATGCTAGCGACTATGCAATTGGAGCGGTGCTTGGTGTAACACCTCAAAATTTGCCCTCCTCTCTTGAGACTAGCTTAACATATTGCATTTCATCTTGTAGGACATTAGTCATTACATATTTGCATATCATGTGGAAACAATAAGCAAGTCATCCTCCTAAGTCTTTCTCAGAAGATGGAGAGGTTAAGAGATGCAAGCTTGAGGGTCTTACTGAATTGATCACTAATCATCTGAGGGTTTGTGCTTCAATTAGGGTTTATTGGTTCCTCAAGGAGATTGGGTAGTATCTTGGTTAAAATGGTACATCATCATCATCAAGGTTCATTGTGCCTGATCAAGTGCCTTGGGATTAGGGTTTTGACCTCTGGTCAACCTTAATCAGTTGAATTATGCCAATCAGGGTTTCTTCAAGGAGATGAGGTTTTAATGGAAATGGGGATCATCATATGGTTTTATTGAGCTTGTGAAAGCTAGGGTTTCATCTTGGAGCCATTTCATCAAGAGATTGAGGCTCAAATTCATCTGTGCATGACCAAGTCATCTATCAGCTGGAAAAAGTCAACCAAAAGTCAACTGTTGGATTTGGAGGTGGGAAGTGATTAAAAATACTTCATTCATGTTCAAACAAGTCTCATTTGACATTTCAAACATCAACATTGAAGAAAATAAAGTCAGGACAAAACTTTCCAAAAATGGAAAGTGACTTATAATTCAAAATTGCCAAAAATGGAAAGGTTTTCTCCTCAAGATTACATCATCAAAAATGCTTCAAATGAAATTTTGTTGAACATGAAAGTTGTAAATATTGTTCTCCCATTTCCAAAAAGTCCAAGATCATGAATTTCTCATGTGTGGTTGAAGAGATATGGTCAAATCTTGGTCAAATGAACATGGAACTTCAAAGGGGCATAACTTTCAAACCATTAGTCCAATTCATGTGGCTCTTTTTGCAACATTCTTGTTTTAAATTCTAGTTTCCAAAATTGGCATTACATGGCATGCATTCCATTCATGTAAATATTTGAAAATTCAATTCATTTTGGAGGGAAAAAATCAAGTTCAAAAATAATGCATTGTTTTCACATTTTAACATTTCCATTGGTCTTAAAATAATATTTTGAGAGAAAATGAATGCAAAAACGTGCACTATTCACATGCCATGCATGCATAAGGTGAAAAAATAATTTTTGCAAAACACCTCCAAAATTAACCATTTTTCATTAGCATTTGATTAGAACTTAATTAATCATGATTAGTGAAGCATATAAATAGGAAATCATAACAGAATTTTCACACTTTCCAATTCTAGATCTAGAAATTTCCAAAGTCTCTCAAAATTCTCTTTCACTTTTTCTCAAAATTTCTTCAAACACTTTGCATTTTTCTTGGTTGATTCATCATCTAGTATCATTATGGAGCAAGATTGAATCAAGAATCATAGCAATTCGTGTAGTTTGAAGCATATCCAAAGCTTGAGGTCATCAATGGTGGAATCAAAATTTTGTTGAATCAAGTGCAATCAAGCATCAAGACCTCTTCCAATCAACTCCACAAGCTTGATGGAGGAAGATCTAAGCATCACACGGCCTGAAACCACACGAATCGAAAGCTGCTCATCAAGAGGTCAAAATTTCGAGTCTCTCTTTTCTTGAAATTGTTGTGCTAGACTTGTAGATCTTGTTTGTGTGAGCATGCTGAGCTTTGAACCACTGAAAACCGTGCATTATTGAGTGAGTTATGGTGATTTAAAGTTTCATGTGCAAAACTTAAGTTGATTGATTCACATGATTCTTGATGTTTTAAGCTTAGTTGTTGATTAATTATTGATGTACTATGAAAGATCTACATGTTCATGTGTTCAATTTTAAGAAACAAGAAATTTGTTCTTGAGTGATGTTGTTGATGGCTACTGTTGCACGCGCGAATTTGGAGAAGAAGAACACAGGATTCGGCAACGGTTTTTCGTGATGCAAAGCGTTGCCTTAGGCCTTTTAGTGTTTACACGTCACCTTTGCATGGAACGCTCATGCAAGCGTTTTGATTGGCTGATGCTTGGCGCCAAAATCACGTTCAAAAAGAAACCGTGTTCGAACCTAGGCTGTAGCGTTTTCAATTGCTTCTTTTTCATTTTTCATCCATGCCATTCCATATGCTTCATTCATGTTTTTTAATTTTTCTTTCACTTCCAGAATTCATAATAAATAGAAAAATGATCCAAAAAATATGGTTGTTTTTGCATTGTGTCACATTTTGTGTCTAGAATTTTATGAATATTTTTTCACAAATTGTGCATGGCTGTATAATTTTTTGTGCTAGGGAATGTTAACATGTGTGCATTTTGGACATTGCTTTGATATATCAATTGTGAAATTCTAAATTCTTATCCAATGCTCATGAAATTTTACATGCTTAAACTAGACATCTTTCTGGACGTTTTGGTGTTGAGTTTGCATTTTTATCAATTGTCATTGCTGAGTTATAATTTTTCTAAGTTAGGTGTGACAATTTGTGTCACACCTTGTGATGTCCAATTCGATTGATGCATTTACCATGGCAAATGAACTCCAAATGATCTGATTTTTTGTATGGTGCTTGATATGAATATTGTGAATGCTCATGATTTTTTGTGGAATTTTTGGACTGATTTCTGATTTGATTGAGATTTTTCATTCTGGACTGTCATTTGTGAGCTTTTGAATGGTCATGATTTTCATTTGTTTGTGAAATGATGGTTGTTTATCCTATGAATGTGAAATTTTGCACATTGTTTCTAGACACTTTGAAGTTTATTGTGGCTTTGGTTTGAGGCATTTATCATTTGTAAATTCTGTTTTAGGCTTGTGCTAAGTTGATGTAGCTAATTGTGTCCAAATTGAGCTTGTTTGTGCCTACCTTGCCTTATGGAATTTATTTGCCATGCTTAGACTTGTCCAAATGCCTTGATTTTTGGTATGTTGATCATGTGATGAGTTCTGTTTATCCATGATTTTTCGTGGGATTTATTGAATCATTTTGGAATTAATATGCATTTGTTCGTTTTGTTGCTTCAATGAGCCTCCAATTTGAATGCCTTGCCTTATTTGATTTGTGAAATGGACTTGGTGCATGATATGGATGTGGAACCTTTTGGATTATGTTCTTATTGGATTGAATTTGATTCATGCCAATTTTCATGTTCTGTTTTGAATTATTACTCCTTCTTTGACCCTAGGCCTTGTCCTAGTGGTTGATGCTTATGTTTGAGCTTTGTTTTCAGGATAAGGAGCATATGGTCATAAGGGAATTAATTCATTTGCTTGAGTTGGATCATTTGGTTGTTGATTAGCTAATCTTGACTTGTTTTGTAGGTTGCTTTTAGCTCATTTGAGTTGAGCTTGTGCCTTGCTCATTGATGCTTGGCTTGTTTGACTATGTCTGTTGACTGTTGACTATTAACTGTCTGATTGACTTTGTGAGTTGTGTACTGACTGAGTTAGATTGTTTTCAGGTACATTAGTTGCTTAAGTTCTTTGAAATTGCTTTTGCTGTTGCTTGGTTGCTTAACCATTTGAGGTATAACTTCTCTGACTTCATGTAGTCTGGAAGACCTGTCCTATTACTTGAGCAGGCACCTGTCTGAAGTCCTCCTTAAGAGGCAGTGCTTGTGTTTGTTTATTTTTGTGCCAAGCAGGAAAAGTCCTTTGATAAGGCAATTGGCAGATAAAAGAGATGTGTAGTCCATCTCCTGCTATTCAGTGTGTCATCCCTTTGCTCATATTACATGTGGATGCATTGTGGATGTTAGCCCAAGATCTTTGTTGAGTCAGTCATATGTGGAGAAGAGTTCCAAACTTTATGAACTCTCACACTTTCATTCGTCTGAAGCTCTCCCAGGCCAGGGATAAGAGTTGTGAGGTCTTACCCTCACTTCCCATTTCATCTGCTTCACCCTAACTCTCAATGTTAGGGTTAAGAGCTAACTACACCCGATTCCAGTTGGCTTGTGTTTTACAGCCTAACCTTGTGTGAGCCCACTTTGTTTGTATATAGTGTATGTGATTGTTTATTGTGCTTGTGTTGTTTGACTGTGCTGCTTAGGATAGCTTGCTCCCTGTGCAAGTTAGATAGAAACCTCAACCTAGGACCATTGTGGATTTCATGATAACTATTAGGCTCGAGTCAGGCTCCCTTCTAGTTTGTCATTTCCCAGTCTCTGGTTAGGTTAGAAGTTCTTTCCCTGTTAAGGGGAACTACGTCGCCCTGATCCTCATACCAGATGAGGTACGTAGGCAGGAGATCGTACGAGGTCTCTCCGGGCACCCTTTTTTCTTTTTTGTGTGTGTTTGCTTGACAGTTATTAGGCTCGAGTTCCCGACTCCCTATTAACTTGTTTGTCTGGTAACCTTCTTGTGGGTGTTAGGATATGGATGTAAGACCAGCAATTGGCAGTCCGTATCCTATCGGTGTTTGTTGTGTGGAGTCCGACGTAAGTCCAGCGATTGGCAGTCGGTTTCCAGTGTGCGTTTGTTGGTTCGGAGTCTGATGTAAGTCCAGCGATTGGCATTCGGTTTCCATGTTTGCCTGTGTGCGTGTGTTTTGTTTCGGCGTGCGTGAGCCGAACTACGGTAGCTCTGATTCTCATTCCAGATGAGATACGTAGGCATAGGATGCGATATCCTAGCGAGCCCGTTCCTCTCTTCTCCCACCTGTGTTGTTTCCAGTGTGTGTGTGTGATGTTTGTGAGCAGTTTTAGCAACCTTATTCTTTTTCTTTTGAGCGTGGATCCCGTCGAGTACGACGGACGTGAGGGGTGCTAATACCTTCCCGTTGCGTAACCGACTCCCGATCCCATCTCTCTCTGGTCGCGAGACCATGTCTTTCCCAAGTTTACTTCGAGCGTTTCCTTTCCCTCTTCTGGGATAAATAACGCACGGTGGCGGCTCTGTTTGTTTTGCTTTTTCCCGCCAGTTGTTTTTCGCGGATGCGACAGCTGGCGACTCCACTGGGGACATAGAAGTTGACCTCTTGCTGGTCCATCTTCCCTAAGCGAGTCTCTCCTAGCGTTCTCTAGGATAGTTTAGGTTGCTTGTGCTGCTATTTAATGCATTTATTATTATTATGTTGTGTATATATTTGCATAAATGTTTGCATGCATCATACTATCATTGTGCTGTCTTCTGTACAGGTGGTTTCTCTGATTTGGGGTGGGTGTTCTGAGTGGGGCTAAAACCCAGGCCCGAGTATACACCTAGGATTAGTGTGGTCTCACGTTCCTCACATGTTGGTTGGGCATGTTGTTGCGACGTGACATACCACAAGCCGGACGAGGTTCTTCTGAGAGAGCTCTTCCATAGTGGGGTTCCCACTTTGGTCTAGTTACCTCTTTTGGGCTATTGACTTCGGTGACCGTGCTTTCCCGGATCTTTGGTTTAGACAATCTTAAGAGAGCTGCAACGGCACACCCGAAAGGGCAAACCCGTTGAGTATCTTTGCCCGATTGTCGAGACTATTATCCGCCTTAGGATGACCTGATTAGAATTCACCTGTGAGGGGAGGATTGATTCTTACAGATGCATGTTCTGATGGTGACTAATGGTTCAGCTATTAATCAGAGTTCTATTTATAAGTCGGATTTATGGATTTATTTCTAAGACGCCGGAGTTCTGTCCGTGGTATTTATCAGTGGGGATCCGTTTATTTCAGGATTCCCTGGGTTGATTCAGAGATTGTTGTGGGTTATCTGTTCAGAGAATGTCTGGTGATGATGGTGATGTATCCTTCGATTCCGTTTATTTCGGAACCCTGAGTGGGATTTGTGGTTACATATTCCTTCAGATGGTGGTGATCAGTTCAGAGGCTGTAACTCAGTGCAGTGGATGATCAGTTGACTAGGACGATGGCACAATGCATTGCATTCATACATCAGCATCATTCGCATTTTGCATTTATCCGCATCTAACTCATGTTTATCCATATGCAGGGAACATTCTTGATCGAGATCCTGGTTGAGAGACTTCTTTGTTCCAGACATGAGGCCCGACTTGAAAGACGATGTTGTCTATAGTTTCTTCAATCCAGAGATTGATGTGTTGGGGGATATGATAGCATTGATTACACCTGACCATGTGGGGTTGTTCCGTGAGGCATACGGTGGTATTCTGAAGTTGGTTTTCAGGCTCACAGACAGTGATAGGAGCGCCATTCATACTCTTCTCCAGTTCTATAACCCGGGCTTGAGGTGTTTTGTGTTCCCGGACTACTTGTTGGGGCCTTTGATGGAGGATTATGCCAGCATCCTGGGTATTCAGATTCGAGATCAGATTCCTTTCTATGCCACTAAGGAAGAACCTGATATTGGTGGAATCTCCCGTGCTCTTTATTTGAGTCCTGAAGCGACTAAAGGTGGTCTGAAGGAGAAGGGGAAGTTGCCTGGTTTTCATCTGAGTTTCTTGGAGGCTAAAGCCAAGGAGTATGCCGTTTTGGGTGACTGGAAAGCTGTCCGTGCTTTGATTGCTGTGGGCATCTATGGTATCATCCTGTTTCCTAACCAGAAGAACTTTGTGGACATTAATGACATCCGTTTGTATGCTCAGAAGAATCCTACTCCTACCCTGGTTGGAGATGTTTACTACTAGGTCCATAATCGGAACGAGAAGAGACGTGGGGGATTGATCAGATGTTGTGCTCAGCTGTTATACAAATGGTTTATGGGATTTTTGCCTTCCAGGGGTGCTTTTGTTCTTCTGGACCATACCGTCAATTGGGCAACTGTTGAAAAGTATATCTTCGGCAAATATTTTTATATCGTATCCACAGAGATTGGTTAATATTACCGCCGTTCTATAATCCAAATGTTGTAAGTTTAGAAAGTAACAAGGTTGTTTTGGTTGGAAAGTTATCTTGTGAGTAAATATCACTAAAAACAATAAAATGGTTTTAATCTAATATAAAAGCTTGGCAAGATTGGAGTTCACTATTTCAAATGTTTATGCTTCCTTATGATAACTATATAGATTTAAGATTATTGATGATGTTCAAGTATCCTCTCAAAATCATTTATGTCTAAATGATATTGTGATAATCACTATATTGATCCTTAGACGATCTCTCCACCTAACTATCAATATAGCAATCTTTAATGTTTAATACCAAAGAAGAGCAATGAATAAATCTATCTCTACAACTTATTCACTACTTGAAAATCTGTTTTATGTCAAGACTCAAATAATCTCTCTCGACAACTACTCAAATCTGGTTTTCAACTTAGGGCAAAAACAGTATTCAATACATCAACAATCTTTATCATATATATAAATCAAATGGAATACATAAACATATGAGAATAGCTCCTCATCATCATTGTTCAAAGCAGAAAGTTAAAGAAGAAAAACTTTGTTTTTCTCTCTTACAAAAAGCTCTCAATATCAATGTGTGAATGATAATGAATGAATGCCCTAGAATAATGTATTTTTCTTTACAAAAAGGGTTGACATTTCCCTAATTGGTCATTCTCATCCAAAGCAGAAAAGCTATTCCAAGGCAAACACCAAAATGGCAAAACCAGTTGGCCTTCAAAACAGCACTTTTAACCCAAAAATCAGTTTGCTGGATTCGCAGGGTTCGCGGGGCGAACTGATGCTGTCTCATTCAGTTCGCGGGGCGAACTTTGTTCGCGGGGCGAACTGAAGCTGCCTCAGTTTCCTTGCTTTCCAAGCTTCATCCAAAATCTTCCAAATTATGATGCTGCAATCCAAAGCTTTCTCATCCAAAAATTCTACAAAACTAATAGAAATGTGAAATAACTATTCAAAACAAAATAAATTAAACGTAATTGCATTTATACGAATTAATAAGAATAAAAAGTGTGTAATTACATCAAAACATGGTAAAAGGGACCAATAAAATGATATAAAAAGTAGTACTAATTGGTCCCTAACAGCAACCAAGTTGATGGGTTTGCGGGCCAAAGACATAGCTTGGACTCACAGTAGTGGGGTTGGACAGGACTTCATTTGCAGTTACGGGAGTTTTCCCAATGTGCCTCTTATAGGAGTTCAGGGTTGCATTAATTATAACCTGACGCTTCTTAAGAGACAAATGGGATTCGCTATGGAGGTTCCTCCTCTCGGACGAGAGATTCAGGAGTCTTTCTACTTCCCAATTGAGGGTAATCAGCCAAAGTTGAGGCAAGTGTCTGATGAGTGGCGTGACATTCAGAGAAAGGGCAAGGTTCCTTTTGGCAAGGTTAACAGCAGGTCTTTTCCTCCATTTGATGATTGGCTTAGGAAGAGGATTGAGCTCACACATCTACCATTTCCTGGAGGTGATCCTTGGTGTCCTTTGATTGAGGGGCCACGTTCTTCTGTCAGCATGGAAGAGTTCGTTGAGATGAAGAAAGCCAGAGATCAACTGCTAGCAGAGAAGACTGAGTTGGAGATGAGTGTTGCTAGGATTCAGATGGCTAATC
Source organism: Lathyrus oleraceus (assembly GCF_024323335.1). NCBI lineage: Eukaryota > Viridiplantae > Streptophyta > Magnoliopsida > Fabales > Fabaceae > Lathyrus > Lathyrus oleraceus. Next base: position 451,303,485 of record NC_066580.1, read on the forward strand.
AGGAAATCAAAGGGAGAATAGAAGACCAGGATAAGAGACATGCCATGGAGGAGAAGCGCTTTGAGGTAGACACTGCCTATTACCGCAAGATCAGCCAAGTGTTGGAATCATCTACAAAGGAGCATGACCTTACTAAGGAGAAGTTGTCTAGAGCTTCGAAGGTCATTGAGGATGAGAAGAGGAGACAAATTCTTGTGAAGACTCAAAGGGAAGTTAGAGCCAAAGTCCTTACTACAGAATGGGAAGCGGAGAAAGCAAAGATTATGGCTGAGAGAGATCATTATATTGCTGAGAGAGATCATTACTTCCGACAGATGAAGATTCACCAGAAGGAGATAGGGAGATTGCAGCAGGAGAACACTGAGCTTAGGTTCGCGGTGAAGTTTACCAAGATGGTTGACGATGCAGAGCCGTCTGTGGGACCTCCTTCAGTGTAGACCTTTCTTATTTGTGTGGGTTACCTTCAGGCCTGTTGACGGAATTCACTTGTTTGTATTTTCTTTCTGATTCTGGAGAATTGTAATTTGACTGGTATCAGCCTGATATACGATTTTTGCACTTGTAGTGCACTTTTGGTATACAGTGGTTATTTTTATTCAGTGATTGATCTTCGAGCTTTATTTGCTTATCTGTGCACACTCACAACACACACATGGTTGGGTGATATCTTTGCTAAATCATAACTTCCGGCTCTGTATGGCAAAACCAGACGATTGATGTCAAAATGTTGCTGCTGAATTATTATTTGTCTCGATGAAACCAGGATCGAAGGATAGAGTGTTCCTCATATGGATAGACATTGCATTCATGCGTGAGTCATAATAACCTGTCTTCTGTTTTGCAGGTGTCAGTTTCTAACATGTTTGATTGACACAGGAATGATGAATCCACCCAGCGCTGACGTTCTCGAGCTGAAAGAGAAGATGAGTGAGCTGATCAGTGTCATGCAAGAGTTCGCCTTGGGGCAGAAAGCACTTGCCGAGAAGGTGGGGAGGATTGAAGACTGGCTGAAGAAGGGGAAAATACAAGGAAACGCTTCGTTGTCTGGATCGAAGAAATCCTTTGGTAATGGTCAGCATAAGAAGGAGGATGGCGCGAGTGCTGTGTATGCCCAGAGAGGATAGGGTGGGGATCATTACCACCAGCACACTGCTGTGGTAACGATTCCTGCTGGTAATCAATATGTACCACGGCAGCATCAGTTCCCTCAACAGAGAACACAGAGAGCTGGGTACCAGTTGAGAGGAAAGGGGACTGATCGTCAGTTTGATAGGCCACCCATGACGTATGCTCTTCTGTTGAAGAAGTTGAAAGATCTCGGAATGGTACAATTGAGGACATTAGCTCCATTGAGATCAGATCAGAGGCCTCCTAATTATGATGAGAACGCCAAGTGTGAATTCCATTCTGGTGCATCTGGACATAACATTGAAGGTTGTAGAGCCTTTAAGCATGCCGTCCAAGACCTGGTGGATTTCAAGGCCCTCAATTTTACACTGTCATTGAATGTTCATGCTAATCCCATGTCGGTGCATGGTCAGGTGATGGTGGGTGTAATTGTTGAAGATTCAGGTCACGTCTGTGCGGTGGGTGAAGAGACTGACAGTGACTGTGAGCTTGACTCGTAGATAAAACCGTGCGTACCAGGGATGGAAGTCCAGAACTGGAAGGCCGAAAAGATCATCACTGTCACTCATCCTGAAGAGTAATGTTTCTGTTTTTCAATTCTGTTTGCATGAAAGCCATACGTTTTGCCCGAAACGTATTGGTCCATTGTAAGGGTCACCTCATGTGTTTCATTTTGCAACATTTTGCATCAGTAATAAATGGATGTTTTTCAATTAAAAGCGGTGTTCCCTGTTTTTCGTTTATTTTTACAGTTTAAAAATAATAAAAATGGCAATGTTTTTCTTTCCTTCTGATTGGTCTCGTTCCGACTTCGAAAAATAATTCTCCGGATCTCATTGATAACAATTCGGTTACACCTTTGTATGACCTCGACAATCCGATCTATCATGCCGAAGAAGAAGGCGAAGAAGATTGTGATTTGCTAGAATTAGCCAGGTTATTGAAACAAGAGGAGAAGGTGATTCAACCGAGTGAGGAGCGAGCAGAGATTGTCAATCCAGGCACCGAGGAGGTCAAAAAGTGCAAGTTGGGGCCGCTTCAGGGGCTAATATAAAGAGCAGAATGGTAGCACTGTTAAAAGAGCATGTGGATACCTTCGCCTGGTCGTATCAGGATATGCCAGGGTCGGATACTGATGTCGTTGTGCACAAGCTACCATTGAGAGAAGACTGTCCTCTAGGGAAGTAAAACGTCGGTGCCACGTATCAGGGTGACTTTGTTTCATGATATGATTCATCATGAAATTGAATGCTATGTTGATGACATGATAGCAAAGTCCCAAACAGGGGAGGGCATCTAGTAGATCTGGCCAAGCTGAGTGGACCAGTTGAGACAATTCAAACTGAGGTTGAATCCGAATAAGTGCACTATCAGAGTGCGGTCCGGTAAGCTGCTGGGGTTCATTGTAAGTAAAAGAGGAATCGAGGTTGATCCTGCTAAAAAAAAAGTAATACAAGAAATGCCTGAACCGAAAACAGAAAAAGAGGTTCGTGGTCTCTTAGGTAGATTGAACTACATTTCATGGTTCACATCTCATCTAACAGCCATGTGTGAGTCCATTCAAGTTGAAAAAAAAGAAAAGAAAAGAAAAGATCAAACGGTCAGGTAGAATAATGATTGCCAAGGGGCATTTGAAAGATAAAAGAATAAGTTGCAGGAACCTCTGATTCTGATGCCTCCTGTGGAAGGAACAACTGTTAATTTGGTACTTGATAGCCCTCAAGGGGTCTATGGGGTGCGCACCGGATCAGCATGACAGGTCTGGTCGAAAGGAGCATGCAATTTACCTTAGCAAAAAGTTTATCGACTGTGAAACAATACATTCACTGCTCGAAAAAACTTGTTGTACTTTGGCATAGGCTGCTCGCTGATTGAGACAGTATATGCTGGTTCATACCACTTTGTGGATTTCAAGATGGATCTGATCAAGTACATATCTGAGAAGCCAGCAGTGACCGGACGGGTTGCAAGAGGGCAAATGATTTTGATTGAATATGATATTCAGTATACCTCGCTGAAAGCAATTAAGGGGAGTGTATTGTCTGATTGCCTCGCTCAGCAACCTGTAGAGGATTATCAACCGATGAAGTTTGAGTTCCCTGATGAGGACATCTCGAGGTGCTCAAATTGAAAGATTGTGAGGAACCGATCCCGGAGGAGGGGCCTGACCCTGAGTCCGAACGGATTCTGATGTCTGATGGGGTTAATGTGGACGAGTTAGTGTCGTTTTGGTTGCGCCGAAAGGACCCCACATTCCTTGTGCTGCTAGGCTGGCATTTGAATGCACCGACAATGCGGCAAGTATGAAGCTTGTATCCTGGGTATTGTACCTCAGTGCATCTACTGGGGCAAAGCCTTTCTCACTCGTGTATGGAATGGAAGCGGTGCTACCGGTTGAGGTTCAGATTCCCTCTTTGAGAGTCCTGATGGACATGAAGTTGCAAGAGGCTGAATGGGTAAGGACCCGGTATGAAGAGTTGAGCCTGATTGAGGAAAAGAGGCTGGCGGCCATCTGTCATGGACAGTGGTATCAGCAGCAGATGAAGCGTGCTTTTGACCGAAAGATGCGACCTCGTGTGTATCACGTAGGAGATATGGTGCTGAAAAGGAACCTTCCTCCTCAAAACGATTGTAGGGGAAAGTGGACGCACAGTTATGGATCCCATTCGTGGTCAAGAAGGCGTTCTCTGGCAGAGCCTTGTTGTTGACGACCATGGATGGCGAGGACTTTCCATCCCCTGTGAATGCGGACGCAGTTAAAAAACACTTCGTATAAAGAGACCCGCTGGACGAAAAGAATAAAATAGTCCAGGCAAAAAGGGGCATCCCGGCAAACCAAGAAAAAATGAAAAAAGGTTCGGGCAAAAATTAGGGATAAAAAGGAAAAAATGTACACCCGGCAAGCTGAAAACCCACAAGGGCGGCTTGGGCAAAAAAGGGTATCCCGGTGGACTGAAAACCCGAAAGGGCGGTCCAGGCAAAAGAGGGATTGAAACGAACAACTGTGTCTGGCATGATCGTTTACGCTTTGGATATGACCTGGATAAATCCCCGGTAGGGATCAGTCGGAAACGTCTTGTTCAGAAGGCAGAAAGCACGGAGAGTCTGAGGACATATGGGGTGTAACCGAGTTGGAACTCGATGAGATCGCGGTTTCGCATTGCCATTAGGATAGATTTTTCCTTTTGTGCGCAATTACCTCTTTTCAGGAATTGCTTCCTTTGTATTGCTCAATTTGAGCCACACTTTTCAGTCAGTAAAATGCATGTTCAGTCAAATAATATTGTTTTTGTCTTCATTACCGCTTTGATTACAAAAACATCCGTTTATTTTTTATAAGAATATTTGCATCTTGAAACATGGAGATCCCTTCCGATACATGCTTATAAGATTGAAAACTTGAAATCTTATTCGGAAGGTTGAGTGACCCAAGTGTTGAAATTTTGGCACGCCTGGGGCACGTTTTTGTCTAACGATCTCTTTTGCAGGTGTTGTTAGATATTTTCACTCACTTGCAGATTGTGATGTGAAGCTTTTGACAAAAGATCCCCGTGGAGTCCAATCAGGGACAATGAATGGAAGAATGGTGAAAAGACGGTGAAAGAATGGCGACGATCCTGGATATTAATCAAGAAGACTCTTCAAAGTCTGAGGACTGGAAAGTCTGTATGAATCCAGGGAATTCGATCTCCGTGGAGTACGAAGGAGTCGGGAATACAAGGTGATGGATCAGAAAAGTCCAGACGAGTCTGGGAGCTCTCAAAAGTGGAAAGCTGACACTGGACTTGGATGTTGAATACCAGGGTTCGACGAGTCGACGGGTGTTCTGTGCCAGACTTTCCTTGTTATCCCCAAGCAGAGTTGGGATTGTTATCTCCCCAGCAGATTCAAGGTCTGAGTCTTCCCTAGTAGGGTCGGGATGGTTATCTCCCCAGCATGTTTTAGATCGATGTTTCCCCAATAGCCAGGCCTGAAGGTTGCTGTTTCCCCAGCGAAGGTGCCCGTTGCTGGCTTTTTCCCCAGCAAGTCAGGGACTGTTGTTTCCCCCATAGAATGCGTTGGTGGTTTCTTCCCCAGCGAAGTCCCCAAGTGGATCGGGTTCAGTGGAAGTCATCCCTGGTAAGGGTGGCCTATTTCCCAGCAACAGCATTATTCCCCAGCAGGGTGGAGATCGGAGTATTGGCGAGTTTCTCAACAGAGTGCCTCGAGCTCCCCAGAAGAGTCCCTCGAGGGGGATACTTTTTATGCATTCATCATTCAGGAGATCATAGCATATTGCATAATAAATCGCGTAGCATTTCCATGGTTATGGAGCATTACACTGAAAAAGGTCATGCATCATCATTGCAAGCATAAGTTAGTCTCAAGTCGTGGTTACCATTTGAGATTTGGTTTTGCCAGTGGGTGAAGATGCTACTCAAACCGTGGTTACCGTTTGAGGAGTGGTTTTGCTAGTTGGAAAATCAGCAGCATTGCAAGTATCAGTTACTCGAGCCGTGGTTACCGCTTGAGATTTGGTTCAGCCGAATGGTGAAGATGTTACTCTGAGGAGTTTAGCATCGTGGTGTTGGGTCAACAATGTTCCCCAGTAGTGCGATACTGGAGGAAATTTCTATCGTGCGAGATAGAATTTGGAGATGTTACTCTGAGGAGTTTGGCATCATGACGTCAGGTTAGCAATGTTCCCCAGTAGTACGATACTGGAGGAAACTTTTCCGTCGGGTGGAGATGGAAATAAAATCAAAGGACGTTACGCGATCAACGCGAAAATACAGTTCAGTCGGAGAAAAGGAAGTGTTGCAGCATTTTCTGGAGAACGGGGTTCAAATGGAGAAAAGGAAGTGTTGAGACATTTTCTGGAGAGCGGGGTTCAAATGGAGATTGGAGTTGAAGATTATATCCGGGATGAGGTCCTTAGGATTATCTTCTGTTCATGTGTCACCTTAGACTTTGGCTGAGGTCAACAGAGGTCGTTATGGGTGTCTTCTGAGGAAGAGATGCACATGTTACCTTCCTTTTGTGAAGGTGTACCCTCTGATATGTCGCCATCAGAGTGGTGTTTTGGTGTTATTTCCGACATTGCCAGCAGAATTATCACAAGTTTCTGGAGAGCGGGGTTCAAATGGAGAAAAGGAAGTGTTGAGGCATTTTCTGGAGAACGGGGTCCAAATGGAGAAAGGGAGACACGGGGTGTTTTCTGGAGAGCGGGGTTCACAATGGCGATCGCGAGCTATCGTCAGGCGACTAGGGTTCAAAATGGAGAGCGGGGTTCATTGTTTGGCAAACAAGACTACTATGAAGATGTCGGGGTTCAACTGCGGTGATCCGGGATCATTCGCGCGAAAGAAAATATTTGTTCGGGGTTCAAGAAAAAAAAAAGGAAGGAAGAGATTACCAATTTTCAGATCGAAGAAGTTTCCAACAATCAGGTTGAAGTACTTGTGGCATTCAGGCCAGTTTCCGATTTTCAGATCGAAGAAGTTTCCAACAATCAGGTTGAAGTACTTGTGGCATTCAGGCCAGTTTCTGATTTTCAGATCGAAGAAGTTTCCAACAATCAGGTTGAAGTACTTGTGGTATTCAGACCAGTTTCCGATGTTCAGATCGAAGAAGCTTCTGAAGTTCAGATCGATGCAGCTTGTGGCATTCAGGCCAGTTTTCCGGTATCCAGACCGAAGTGGTGTTCAGACCAAAGTGGCGTTCAGGCCAGTTGTTTGCTGCTCAGGCCAATTTCCGGTTTTCAGATCGAAGAAGCTTCCGAAGTTCAGATCGATGCAGCTTGTGGCGTTCAGGCCAATGTTCCGGTGTTCAGGCCGAAGTGGGCATTCAGGCCAATCTCTTGGTGTTCAGACCGATATTAATACTCTCATACTATGATGCTCAGTATTCAGACTGACGAGCGGCGTTCAGGCCATGGTTATTCCTGTGTTATCATTTATTTTGGTATCCAGGTCAACTTTCTGTTTCGGTATTCAGGCCGACTTTTCCATGCCAGACGGATGTTTCTTTTGAAATTGCTTCTTTCCCGATTCTGACAGGCGTTGTTAATTATTTTCCCGTCAGAGTGCAAATTGTTCGTCTGTTCTTGGTATTCAATCACTCTTCACCCTGATCATCTGAAAGCCGAGGCTATTCATATCGACAGGTTCACAGTGGATTAAATAGGGGCAGCTGTAACACCTCAAAATTTGCCCTCCTCTCTTGGGACTAGCTTAACATATTGCATTTCATCTTGTAGGACATTAGTCATTGCATATTTGCATATCATGTGGAAACAATAAGCAAGTCGTCATCCTAAGTCTTTCTCAGAAGATGGAGAGGTTAAGAGATGCAAGCTTGAGGGTCTTACTGAATTGATCACTAATCATCTAAGGGTTTGTGCTTCAATTAGGGTTTATTGGTTCCTCAAGGAGATTGGGTATTATCTTGGTTAAAATGGTACATCATCATCATCAAGGTTCATTGTGCCTGATCAAGTGCCTTGGGATTAGGGTTTTGACCTCTGGTCAACCCTAATTAGATGAATTATGCCAATCAGGGTTTCTTCAAGGATATGAGGTTTTAATGGAGATGGGGATCATCATATGGTTTTATTGAGCTTGTGAAAGCTAGGGTTTCATCTTGGAGCCATTTCATCAAGAGATTGAGGCTCAAATTCATCTGTGCATGACCAAGTCATCTATCAGCTGGAAAAAGTCAACTAAAAGTCAACTATTGGATTTGGAGGTGGGAAGTGATTAAAAATACTTCATTCATGTTCAAACAAGTCTCATTTGACATTTCAAACATCAACATTGAAGAAAATAAAGTCAGGACAAAACTTTCCAAAAATGGAAAGTGACTTATAATTCAAAATTGCCAAAAATGGAAAGGTTTTCTCCTCAAGATTACATCATCAAAAATGCTTCAAATGAAATTTTGTTGAACATGAAAGTTGTAGATATTGTTCTCCCATTTCCAAAAAGTCCAAGATCATGAATTTCTCATGTGTGGTTGAAGAGATATGGTCAAATCTTAGTCAAATGAACATGGAACTTCAAAGGGGCATAACTTTCAAACCATTAGTCCAATTCATGTGGCTCTTTTTGCAACATTCTTGCTTTAACTTCTAGTTTCCAGAATTGGTATTACATGGCATGCATTCCATTCATGTAAATATTTGAAAATTCAATTCATTTTGGAGGGAAAAAATCAAGTTCAAAAATAATGCATTGTTTTCACATTTTAACATTTCCATTGGTCTTAAAATAATATTTTGAGAGAAAATGAATGCAAAAACGTGCACTATTCACATGCCATGCATGCATAAGGTGAAAAAATAATTTTTGCAAAACACCTCCAAAATTAACCATTTTTCATTAACATTTGATTAGAACTTAATTAATCATGATTAATGAAGCATATAAATAGGAAATCATAACAGAATTTTCACACTTTCCAATTCTAGATCTAGAAATTTCCAAAGTCTCTCAAAATTCTCTTTCACTTTTTCTCAAAATTTCTTCATACACTTTGCATTTTTCTTGGTTGATTCATCATCTAGTATCATTATGGAGCAAGATTGAATCAAGAATCATAGCAATTCGTGTAGTTTGAAGCATATCCAAAGCTTGAGGTCATCAATGGTGGAATCAAAATTTTGTTGAATCAAGTGCAATCAAGCATCAAGACCTCTTCCGATCAACTCCACAAGCTTGCTGGAGGAAGATCTAAGCATCACACGGCCTGAAACCACACGAATCGAAAGCTGCTCATCAAGAGGTCAAAATTTCGAGTCTCTCTTTTCTTGAAATTGTTGTGCTAGACTTGTAGATCTTGTTTGTGTGAGCATGCTGAGCTTTGAACCACTAAAAACCGTGCATTATTGAGTGAGTTATGGTGATTTAAAGTTTCATGTGCAAAACTTAAGTTGATCGATTCACATGATTCTTGATGTTTTAAGCTTAGTTGTTGATTAATTATTGATGTACTATGAAAGATCTACATGTTCATGTGTTAAATTTTAAGAAACAAGAAATTTGTTCTTGAGTGATGTTGTTGATGGCTACTGTTGCACGCGCGAATTTGGAGAAGAAGAACACAAGATTCGGCAACGGTTTTTCGTGATGCAAAGCGTTGCCTTAGGCCTTTTAGTGTTTGCACGTCACCTTTGCATGGAACGCTCATGCAAGCGTTTTGATTGGCTGATGCTTGGCGCCAAAATCACGTTCAAAAAGCAACCGTGTTCGAACCTAGGCTGTAGCGTTTTCAATTGCTTCTTTTTCATTTTTCATCCATGCTATTCCATATGCTTCATTCATGTTTTTTAATTTTTCTTTCACTTCCAGAATTCATAATAAATAGAAAAATGATCCAAAAAATATGGTTGTTTTTGCATTGTGTCACATTTTGTGTCTAGAATTTTATGAATATTATTTCACAAATTGTGCATGGCTGTATAAGTTTTTGTGCTAGGGAATGTTAACATGTGTGCATTTTGGACATTGCTTTGATATATCAATTGTGAAATGCTCAATTCTTATCTAATGCTCATGAAATTTTACATGCTTAAACTAGACATCTTGCTGGACGTTTTGGTGTTGAGTTTGCATTTTTATAAATTGTCATTGCTGAGTTATGATTTTTCTAAGTTAGGTGAGACAAATTGTGTCACACCTTGTGATGTCCAATTTGATTGATGCATTTACCATGGCAAATGAACTCCAAATGATCTGATTGTTTGTATGGTGCTTGATATGAATGTTGGGAATGCTCCTGATTTTTTGTGGAAGTTTTGGACTGATTTCTGATTTGATTGAGATTTTTCATTCTGGACTGTCATTTGTGAGCTTTTGAATGGTCATGATTTTCATTTGTTTGTGAAATGATGGTTGTTTATCCTATGAATGTGAAATTTTGCACATTGTTTCTAGACACTTTGAAGTTTATTGTGGCTTTGGTTTGAGGCATTTATCATTTGTCAATTCTGTTTTAGGCTTGTGCTAAGTTGATGTAGCTAATTGTGTCCTAATTGAGCTTATTTGTGCCTACCTTGCCTTATGGAATTTATTTGCCATGCTTAGACTTGTCCAAATGCCTTGATTTTTGGTATGTTGATCATGTGATGAGTTCTGTTTAGCCATGATTTTTCTTGGGATTTATTGAATCATTTTGGAATTAATATGCATTTGTTCGTTCTGTTGCTTCAATGAGCCTCCAATTTGCATGCCTTGCCTTATTTGATTTGTGAAATGGACTTGGTGCATGATATGGATGTGGAACCTTTTGGATTATGTTCTTATTGGATTGAATTTGATTCATGCCAATTTTCATGTTCTGTTTTGAATTATTACTCCTTCTTTGACCCTAGGCCTTGTCCTAGTGGTTGATGCTTATGTTTGAGCTTTGTTTTCAGGATAAGGATCATATGGTCATAAGGGAATTAATTCATTTGCTTGAGTTGGATCATTTGGTTGATGATTAGCTAATCTTGACTTGTTTTGTAGGTTGCTTTTAGCTCATTTGAGTTGAGCTTGTGCCTTGCTCATTGATGCTTGGCTTGTTTGACTATGTCTGTTGACTATTGACTATTAACTGTCTGATTGACTTTGTGAGTTGTGTACTGACTGAGTTAGATTGTTTTTAGGTACATTAGTTGCTTAAGTTCTTTGAACTTGCTTTTGATGTTGCTTGGTTGCTTAACCATTTGAGGTATAACTTCTCTGACTTCATGTAGTCTGGAAGACCTGTCCTGTTACTTGGGCAGGCACCTGTCTGAAGTCCTCCTTAAGAGACAATGCTTGTGTTTGTTTATTTTTGTGCCAAGCAGGAAAAGTCCTTTGATAAGGCAATTGGCAGATAAAAGAGATGTGTAGTCCATCTCTTGCTATTCAGTGTGTCATCCCTTTGCTCACATTACATGTGGATGCATTGTGGATGTTAGCCCAAGATCTTTGTTGAGTCAGTCATATGTGGAGAAGAGTTCCAAACTTTCTGAACTCCCACACTTTCATTTGTCTGAAGCTCTCCCAGGCCAGGGATAAGAGCTGTGAGGTCTTACCCTCACTTCCCATTTCATCTGCTTCACCCTAACTCTCAATGTTAGGGTTAAGAGCTAACTACACCCGATTCCAGTTGGCTTGTGTTTCACAGCCTAACCTTGTGTGAGCCCACTTTGTTTGTATATAGTGTGTGTGATTGTTTATTGTGCTTGTGTTGTTTGACTGTGCTGCTTAGGATAGCTTGCTCCCTGTGCAAGTTAGATAGAAACCTCAACCTAGGACCATTGTGGATTACATGATAACTATTAGGCTCGAGTCAGGCTCCCTTCTAGTTTGTCATTTCCCAGTCTCTGGTTAGGTTAGAATATGGATGTAGTTGAGATAGATAAGATATCAGTTGAAAGCAACAATGCTCAACCAGGGTGGATGAAATTACTGATATATATATATAGTGTCACACTCAATGCTATAACATTGTATTATGACAACCTGTATGGTACACCTATGTCCAAAGACCATATTCAGCACAGCTGGACCAAGTACATTATTTGCTTTCATCACTCATGTAGAAAATATGTGGAAAACAAACACATAGTTCTACAGCATGAAATGCAACTAACCAACAGGATTGCAAGGGATTTGTATGATGTCCAACTGAAATATGAAAAGGGAAAATTAGGGGCTTGGGTTCTTGAGAAAATATGGCAATTAATGTGGAGTGGAAAAGGTAACAAAAATATTGTCTGCCCAATGAAAAGAAAAAGCCACATTAATAATGCATCATCTTCTAGTATTGGAAATAGTATCTATTTCATTTGCACGCACTGCCTGAAAACAATTCTTTCCATCTTCATCAAACTACTCAGAGAACCTCTACTAGGGCAAAGAAGGTTTTCTCAAAAGTTCAACAACATGTCTCAACATCCATCAACATCTAGCTCAAAACCCTTTCATACTAGAACTTCCTCCATGGAATTTTTAGATGAAGATTTAATGGACGTAACCCCTCTGCGTATGATACCAGGTGACGTTCCAGGCTCCCCTTCCATGGTCGGAGCTAAGCAAGGTAGCACTCCTGAAAAATCTCCTGATAAAGAGGACATGCACTCTACTGATTGCATCATAAGAAACCTAGTTACTAGGATACTGAATGAAGAGCATGGAGTCAAGGACATTTTTACCCCTCTGTCCAGAAGGGACCCCTCTCCTGAGGTGGAAACCCAAGCTGAGAAAGATGATGACTCATCTAAAACAGAAAAGGAAGTAGCTGCTGGGGGACTATGTTCTCTTGGAAAAAACTTACCTAGTATGTCCCCTAATACTGCTCAGGACATTGAGGAAGAAAGGTCTGAGGAAGAAGATGACACGTTGGTCAATCTTGTGAAAACAAGTGTAGCTAATAGACTGAGAAAAAGGAAGAGTATGGCTGAGATAAGGACAGGTAGGAAAGAGAAAAGGGTTGTTGGGATAGGTCCCTCCAAATCTTGGAGTAAAGTAGAGGTCAAGAAGAAGAAAGATAGTGAGAGCTCTGAATCTAATGAGAATGTCGAAGACGATGTCCCAGACATCTCCTCTGACAAAAGAAAGGTTGTAAAGAAGTCTTCAAACAAAGTAGCTGCTGAGCACCTAGACAAATGGAGGTTTGTCACTCAAACAAGGGTAGCGGTTGAAAGAGAATTGGGGAAAGAGACTGTTGAAGTGAAGGAAGTAATGGAGTTAATTAAGGCAACTGGTCTTATGAAAACTGTGACTGCTCTGCCTCAATGCTATGAAGGGCTAGTCAAAGAATTCATTGTAAACATTCCTGAGGAGAGTTATGAAAAAACCAGCAGGGAGGTCTGCAAAGTGGTTGTTAGGGATAAGTGTGTGAAACTTTCACCAACCATCATCAACAAGTTCCTAGGGAGAGGAACTGATGGAGGGGTAGATCTAGAGACCACAGATAATGAGATCTGTAGAATGATTACAGCTGGCCAAGTTAAGGAATGGCCTAGTAGGAAACACCTATCAGCTAGTAAACTAACTGTCAAGTATGCCATCTTACACACGATTGGTTCAGCAAATTGGGTACCTACTAATCACATATCTACCATCTCCGTTGCTCTTGGGAGGATCATTCATGCCATTGGAACTAAGATAAACTATGATTTTGGAAAGTTTGTGTTTGATCAAACCATCAGACATGCCTCCACCAATGTTGTAAAGTTGCCCATTGCATTCCCATCTATCATTTGTGGCATCATCCTGAGTCAACAACTAGGAATCCTAAGTGCTAGTGATTTTCCAAGCAGGAGAAAGACCCCTCTATCAATTCACTATAAGCTTTTTGAGGGCAGTCATGTCAATGATGTTGTCATGACATCTTCCAGAAGGGAACCTGCATCTCAAGGGAGCCTAATTGACCAACTAAGAGAAACCTGCCAGGAATTGGAGAATGGTATAAATGTGGCCAAAGCAAGAAAAGAAGCTTTGGAAGCTCTTATTTATAGCCTGGAAAAGGAGAAGATAGAAAAAGTTGGTAAGGACTCAGATGCAAAAGCACAATCCTGTGACAGTTCTGAAGGCTCTGATGGCTCTGAAGATGAAGAAGAAGGCGAAGATGATACTTCTTCCTCTAATTGATATTTCCTCCTCTTGTTTGTTAAAAAATGAAGATTGTGAAGCTGGTGTGTCTGATGTTCTAGGAGATGTTCTGCTGCTGCAATATGGAGTTATTAGTTTTCTTTTAAATTGTGTAATGTGTGGTAGTCCTCATTGATGCCTGCTTTGTAATATTTAGGACACTTAAAGAGTTCCTTGGATTTGTTCATTGTCTCAGCTTTCAGCTGTGTATAATGATGGTGTGTACTTCCTGAATATTCTGTTTTAACATGCTTAATGTTATAACATCTGATCTAACTTTCTCTGCTAGGCTAATAGACATTTATTTTGTCTAATTGGTCACCTTTGGTCAATTTTGACTAAAAAGGGGGAGAAGTGTGCTTGATATGGAAGCTGGTATGGGAGTTGTTTGTGGCTGGACTGAAGGACAGTTATTATTGAAAGAAGTGCACAGGTGCTACAACAGAATATTGTTTTGTTTACAGATGTCAAACAGGATGTCTGATATGGTGCACAGGTGCTGATGTTGAAGCAGATGTCAGTATGACATTCTGGCTGGTATAGGTGCTAGAGTTACAGTAGTTGTTATTTGATGAATGCACAAATTTAGGGGGAGAAGAAGTACCCTTGTGCATTGTGCATTTGTGTGTCTTACTAGTTGCATCCATAACTAGTAATTCTGTTTGTTGCACAGATTTAGGGGGAGGAGAAGTACCCTTGTGCATGTGTGTATTACTAGTAGCCATAGCTAGTAATTGTTTTGCTTCTGGTGCTGATTAAACTACTGTTATGTTGTTTAAACTGCTGATAGTTTGCCTTGTGAACAAAAAGGACAAATATATGTTTTAGCCAAAATTTGCCAAAGGGGGAGTTTGTTGATTCTAAGTGTTGGCAGCAATTTTGGTAAAACAAAGAGTGTTCACAAGATGTCATGTGTGATGTCTTAATATGAGATATCCTATGTACCTGCTGGAGTTCAAGAACATGTGCAAGCAGGATTGTTTCAGAATGCCACAGACAATGCCATGGCTTCTGATATTGGATGTACCTGCTGGAGCTTAAATGGAAGACATGATCATGCAGGATTGTTTCAGATGACATACACAAGGACATGACATCTGATATGGTTGTACCTGCTAAAAGCTATAAAAGGAATTATTGGATTATGCAGGATTTTTCCAGGATGTCAGACCCGATGTCATGACATCCTGTACACAGAACATTCAGTATGAATGTCTAGTGTTTTGTGATTGCACAATTAATGGCAATCTTTGGATGATTGAAGATATGGCTAGCTGGCGCATTCAATCATGGATTACAACCAGATTTACTTATTTTCCAAGGAGATCTATACAGCTGTTATAAAAAGATTTGATTGGAAAATAGATTTAGGGTTTTCAAGATGTCCAAGCCCAGCAGAATGCTTCTATAAAAAGGGACTTAGAAAACCTGTTTGAACACACAACGAAGACTGAGCGAAATACATAGAGAGAGCTAGGGTTTGTGTCTGTTTAGTCGTAAGACTTGTAGGTCATTCAAGTCATCCATAGATTATTGAATTGGACTGATTTGTGGTTGTAATTTGTCACTCTAAAGCTGTTAAGCAAGAGTGTGTGTCTTCTTGATCAAAGCTTTGAAGCAAGATCAAGAGTGTGTCTTCTTGATTGAAACTGTGAAGTAAAATCAAGAGTGTGTAATTGAAAAGTATTTTCTTTTCACAAGGGATTGTTGTTTAAAATCACTGGTGTGTGATTGTAAGGGAAGTGAGTGGGTTCTCATATTTAAGAGTGCTTAGGTAGAAATTGCACGGGTAGAGATTAGGTGAGAAAGACTGTAACTTGTTGAAGTGTACGGAGAGTCTTTGAACTAATTCTATTTTAGTGAATTTCCTTCCTGGCTTGGTAGCCCCCAGACGTAGGTGAGTTGCACTGAACTGGGTTAACAATTGCTTGTGTTATTTGCTTTACCATTCTGTTTATTTTATCCATTGTGTATTAGCAGATATCAGTGTCGTAACATTACCTTCGACATCTTATATCTGATACCAGAATTTCAGATATATTAAGAGAAACAAGATCATGCATTCTGATAAAGGTATAGTTAGTTTCAGAAATACTCATCCATCAAAGAAGTATCACAAGAAAAAAGATAATGAGATCACATGCTATGAATGTGGAAAATTGGGACACTATAGAACTACATGTCCAAATCTCACCAAACATCATAAAAGTGAAACTTTGAAGACATATAATTCTGAATTTGAAAATGAGTATACTTATGGTGAATTGTCTAGTGTGTTTAATGCCATGTATGTTGATTCCATTAAAGTGTTTAACAAAATTTCTCTCCAAAAAGAAATTATTATAACTTGAACAGGAGATAAAGAATCTTAATCATGCTTTAGATTATTTAAAGGAATTTCATACATCTCCTTTGGAAGAACATTGTATTGTTTTGGATACTCTAGCTGAAAAGATAGAAGTTGTGGAATGTGTTAATTGTCCAATTTTAAAAACTAAAATTGAAACTCTTAAAGGACATTAGACACATGCTGCCACACTATCTAATACTTTTTTTTGTTCTTCAAGTGAAAGAGGGAAGGTTTTTAAGAAAAACCCTCATGTCACTAGGAGAAATAGAAGAAGTGTTTAACCTAAAACTATTTGTCATTATTGTGGAGATAAGAGTCACATTAGGCTTCTTAGTCATGTTAGGAATATTCAAGTTCCCAATGGTAAAATGACATGGATATCTAAATGTAACTCAACTAACCCTGAAGGACCCACTAGTTGGGGACCTGAATTTCCTTATTGATTTGTCACAAGAACGTCTTATCTTTGCAAAAAGTTTGTGGTTTCTAGATAGTGGATGTTCAAGACACATGATAGGAGATGCTTCCATGTTCATCAAGTTTGATGAGAAGGAAAATGGTCATGTCAACTATGGAGACAGTACTAAAGGTAAAATTCTTGGTGAAGGTGTTGTGGAAAATCCCTCCATAGTTACCATTGAAAATGTGTTGTTAGTGAAAAGGCTTAAACACAACTTGCTAAGTATTAGTCAATTATGTGACAAAGGGTATTAGATTTTCTTCGATACTCTTAGTTGTATAACTGAACATAATACTAGCAAGAACCTTGTGTTTAAGGGTTCTAGTATTAAAAACATTTATATGCTTAATCTAGATGATGTCTCAATGCATGAGACTAAGTGTTTAGTAGCTAAGAATGAGGATTATTGGTTATGGCATAGACGCTTAAGCCATGTTCATTTTGACTTGCTAAATAAGATAGCATCCAAAAATCTAGTAGTTGGTATTCCAAAAATGAAGTTTTTAAAAGATACATTGTGTGATGTTTGCCAAATGGGAAAGCAAACAAGAGTTTCGTTTAAATCGAAGAAGGTTATTTCGACATTAAAACCTCTTGAGCTTCTCCATTTAGACTTTTTTGGCCATTCGAAGACAAGAAGTCTATGAGGCAACTATTAAGGATTTGTGATTGTTGACGAATACTCTAGATTTACGTGGATGCTTTTCTTAGCCCATAAAGATGACACTTTTAAAGCTTTTGTTGACTTTTCTAAGGTTGTTAAAAAAATTTGGTTTTAAAATCATCACTCTCTATAGTGATCATGGTGGGGAATTCGTGAACCATAATTTTCAACACTTTTGCACCAAAAATAGTATCGCTCATAATTTCTAATGTCCTAGAACTCCACAACAAAATGGTATTGTTGAACGCAAAAACTGTGTGTTGGAAAAGCTTGCTTGGACCATGATAAATGAGATGAGCCTACCTAATAATTTTTGGGCAGATGCGATTAACACCGCATGCCATGTCTTAAACAAGGTAATCGAAAGATTTATCCTAGAAAGGACACCCTATGAGATACTTAAGGGTTGAAAACCTAATACTTCATATTTTTGAGTTTTCGGTTGCAAATGCTTTATTTTGTATAACGGAAAAGATAACCTTGGCAAATTTGATGCAAAATCTGATGAAGGTATTTTCTTAGGGTACTCATCTATGAGTAAAGCCTACAGGGCTTACAATCATAGAATTTACTATGTAGAGAAGTTAATTCATGTTGCTTTTGGTGAGTCCTCGCCCCAAAAGTTGGGGAAGGGTATGTGTTATGATGTTTCAGGTATTATAACAGAAAGATTGATCGACAACAAAAGTTCAAAAGAGGATCCCGATTCGAAAATAAAGGATAAAGACATTACGGAAGATAAGGAGGATGACAAACAAGAGACCTCGAACAAGCTACCTCGAGATTGAACAATCGTAAAGGATCATTCGTTAGATCAAATTCTTTGAGACATTAAAAAGGGAGTAAGCACTAGGTCATAAGTTAACAATTTTTGTAAATACTATGCGTTCATTTCTCAGCTTGAACCTAAAGTGATATCTAATGCCTTATTTGATGAGGGATGGTTACTTGCAATAGGAACTAATCCAATTTAAAATAAATGACGTTTGGGACCTTGTTTTGCATCCAATTGATAAAACCTTCATATGCAAGATGGGTATTTAGGAACAAGATTGATGAACATGAAGTAATTACAAGAAGTAAAGTTATGTTAGTAGAAAAGGATATACTCAAGCTGAATGGATAGACTAGGAAACTTATGATCTTGTAGCCCGCCTAGAAACAATTAGACTCCTTTTGGCATTCTCCTGCCGTCGGGACTTTAAGCTTTACCAGATGGACGTTAAGTCTGCTTTTGCAAATGGCCATGTAAGTGAAGAGGTGTATGTCTCACAACCTCCGAGTTTTTAGGATCACGATAATTGTAATCTTGTTTTTAAGCTAAAAAAGGCCCTTTATGGTCTCAAACAAACTTCTAGAGCTTGGTATGAGAGATTGAATGGGTTTTTGATCAAATAAGAATTCAATCGTGGAAAAGTTGACACCACTTTGTTTATAAGACATAAGGAAAATCATATTATTTTAGTGCAAATTTATGTAGATGATATTATATTTAGGTCTACTAATGAATCTCTTTGTCGAGAATTTGCTAGTTTGATGCAAGGGGAGTTTGAAATGTTACTTATGGGAGAGTTAATATACTTCTTAGGATTGCAAATAAAGCAAGGTAAAGAAGGGACTTTTATAAATCAAACAAATTATTCTCTAAATCTTCTCAAAAAGTTTGATATGAAAGATTCAAAGACTATTTCAACTCCAATGGATTCAAATGTGCTCATAGACAACGATGAAAGAGGAGTAGATTTTGACATAACCAGGTATCAAGGTATAATTGGATCTTTACTCTATTTAACTGAAAATAGGATTGATATCATGTTTAGTGTCTGCATGTTTGCTAAATATCAAGCATCGCCTAAGGATTCCCACTTTAAGATCGTTAAACGCATTTTGAGGTATCTTTACGGAACCTCCAAGCTTAGTAGGATATTCTGGTTCTAATTTTGCGGGGTGCAAGTTGGATAGGAAGAGTACTAGTGGTACTTGTCACATATTTGCAAGTTGTTTAGTTTGTTGGCATAGTAAGAAATAACACGGTGTTGCTCTTTCTACAGTTAAGGCTCATTATGGCTTAAGCAACAACTATTGGACTACAATTTAACACTTGGTTGTGTTCCAATTAAGTGTGATATCACTAGTGCTATAAGTCTTACTAAGAATCTAGTACTACACTCATGTACTAAACACATTGATATTCGGCACCATTTCTCAGGGGATCATGTGGAGAAAGGAGACGTTATTTTTTAGTACGTTAACACTAAAAGTCAACTTGCTGACATTTTTACAAAACTCGTTGTCTTCGGAATCCTTCCATAAAATATGTAGGGAATTGGGATTCTTAGGCTTATCTTGCCTTAAGTAGAACGAGGTTTTGGTTTTTAGTTTCGTTTACTATATATTTTGATTGCACTGACACTTTCTTATAGAAAACTACAACTTTACCAACCTACAATGGTGTGTTTCTAATCCTTGTATCATTCTATGTGTTTTGTGCTAGAGTTATGCATTGGTTTGCTTATTTCCTTCATATCTCACTAATTCATCTCTAGCTTATGTCTTTGATTGTTCTTACATGCATTTAAGTCTTTTAAATGCATTTTTCTAATTATATGCATTAGAACTTTTGACTACTTGTTCATCCATTATTTATGATTGTTAATGCATACCTTGATTTACAAGTTCGATCACTTAACTGTTAGCTATTGAACGTTTGTGTTACATGTCTATTTACGATATGTTGCTTGTCACATGTTTATCTTTGTTGAATATGTGATCATGATTGTTGTATATACATCTTAGTTGTTTAGATCATATGTTCTTTGGAACTATATGTTTGTGGTTGTTTATCCTTAGTTTTATATGTATTTCAAATCATCTCTTTTTGATGTTGTCAAAGGGTGGGAAGTTGTAATGAGTCTAGAATAGTTTTATGATTTTTGTGTGTGTTGTGAGTTGTTTGTGTGCAACGTTTCAAAGGGAGTTACACGTGTACTCAAACATCGACTCAATTCTTGTGAAAGCTTTCAAAAAGGGGGAGATTGTAGTTGCATATCTCTATTATCCGGTTATTTTATTACTTGTATTATTGCTTCCATCTATGTCGTTATTTCGATTCTTTGAGTCTCCTTCATGATTGCATTACGCATGTGTAGCATGCATAAAACTTTGGTTAGATTGGATCTTGATATAAATGCTCTTTGATCAATAACATATGATAGTGAAATGAAATCCCCTTGTGTTTTTGAACTAAATTTGATTATCACATCTTCAACTTCAATTGAGTTCAGATTTTGTCAATTAGAGCGTTAAGATTGATTAAAGGAGGAACATACTTAAAAATAACAAATCTTGAAGATCTTGTTGAGTTTTCAGGTTGTTTGCAAGAGGGATTGTCAATGGGGGTGACAAATCACATTGAAAAGAAGCAGATTCTTTTCTCCAGCATTGCCTTAGTAGTAACTGAGTGGAAGGATACAGATAAGGCGAAGTTCTTCTTGGATCAACGGACAATATCGTCGCTCAAGGAATTAATATGATCAACGGATTGATAGCTACACAGGAAGGCTTATAGCAAAATTGGTGTTATTGGAAGGTTCAAGAAACATATTCGAGTAAAAATTAAGTAAAACAGTTTGTCAAGTTTCCTAGATACAAGTCAATATCCAAATTAAGAGATTTATTTTCTCATCTGTAAATTTTGGATTGGTGATTGTATGAACTCTTGGAAATATTTGTCAAATAATAAGGAACTATGCAGGTTTCAATGGGAAAACATTGAAGAGCACAGTATGCCAAGCGATGATGAAGGTCGAAGCACTATACATCTCAGTGTCATCTTTCTAACTCTAATCTTGGATTTATATTCATAGTGATTGCATGCTAGGTTTATCAATTCCTTCATAATATATTGTTTTGTTCTTAATAGTAATTAATTACATAAAGCTTAGGTTTTGTTGGAATTGGAGAACTAGTCAAGCTAGTATTATGATTAATAAATTGGAAAACGAATTGAATTTAGTAATCCACATAGAATAAATTGTGTACACTTCTTGTGACTACACAACTTGAGTCAACTCATACAAAATGTTTCATTGATTGTAATATTGGATATTTGTGAAACAAACTGTGTGTTTGCTTGATCATAATCGATTGTATGATTTTCATTTTCACTTCAAACCTTCCGCTCGCAACTCATTTTTGAAAACACTATGATTTTGAAAAATGGAGGTTTCATTTTTAATTTGGGTATATTCACCTCCTCTAAACCATTTTTATACTTCCATATTCACCCAATAGTTGTTAGGTGTGTCGACTAGCGTAAATCTGAAGAGGTGTGACATGTGGTTTCCAGTGGTAGAGAGCTTGAAAAATAAACTTCCAGCATAGAAATGATGGCAATCATCTGTGGATAGATGTGTAGCACAGATAAATGTGTCACTCAATAGCATACCATTATACTATTTATCCTTCTATAAAGATCCAAAGAAGATTTTGTATTCCTTTATTATCATTTAGAGGAAAATTTATGGAATGAATGCTCGGATCAAGGAAATATCAACTAGGTTAGTTGGGAAAATAAATGCAAAAAATAAAGAACAAGGAGGATTAGGGGTAAAAGACGTGAAGGATTTCATTAAAGTGTTGAATAAATGGAAGTTTTAGTGCCTTAATGATAAAGACGTTATGTGGGCATGAGTAACTATCATTCAGGTATGATCCTTTATTCCAAAAAAATACAATTATGGGAGAAATGTTTGTTAGTCACAAAAATTTTACGTAGTGACAAGATATTATGTGTGATGATGGTAATTAGATATACGATAACTTATATTGTTTTGCTAATAAAATAGCTCAAAAATTTAGAAAAGGTGAAAGCACAAAATTTTGAAAAGATTGTTGGTTAGGTACTAAAGCAATGAAAAAGTACTTTTCCACTCTTTTTCAATCTACAACAATAAACACTACCACAAATAATACATTATATGAGAAAGTTTAAACCTCGACCAAAAAATAACGGAGATATATTTCTTGAACCAGTCATGTTTAATTATTTTTTTTAAATATAATATATTCCCTATGTGTTTTGAAACAACCGATGGAATAGATCTATCAAAGTTCACGCTTTGATTCCTAGTTACTTTCTTTTCTATTTTTTGTTTATTTTTTAATTGGCTTAGGGACCAAGTACTACATTATTTCAGTTGGCGCTTTTCCCTTTTTTATTTCTTTTAAATTACGAAATTAATCTTTATTGGATGAAAAATAAATACTTGATACAAAAAAATTAAAGTAATTGTTTACAAACAAAAATATTGATTTCATTCAATTAATTACTTAAATATCCCTTTATTTCAATTGACCCTTATTTTTATATTCATTTTTAAAAACTTTAAATTTGTCTATTCCCTCATTTAGATTGTCCAACCAAAAGGAAATATTATTTGTATGAACTTCTCATAATATGACGCTTTTGTAATTTTTCTGAATTTTAAATTTACATATTCCCTCAGTGGGCTCTAATACCCAACGTAAAAGATTTTTGCATGTATATTTCACAAAACTATACTCTAACTTTTCATTTTCCTTTGAACATTCATTTCATCTTCATTTTCTTGTATAACAAAACACCTTAACATATTTATCTTCGGAAAACAAACCCTGGGCAATTTTCATCTTCATCAAAATGCCCTAACATATTTATAAACTCAGATTTCGTCATCTCTTCCAACATACATATATGTTCGAACATCAACTCTTCTAACGCATGTATTTACCCTCCATTCAAACGCCATTAATTCCATTAAACAAAGCTTGAAACAAATCAAAGATAACTAAACTCGAACGAAGCTTCCTCAACCACTGACGTACCTTCTTTCTAAAGTTTTCGGTAGGTAACACACTTTATCTTTCACATGACTTATAAATGTTTGTTTTGTTTTTAAGAGAAGTTATTTTGATTATGCTGATAAAAATAGAAATAGGGTTTTCCTTTTTAGTGTTATTGTTGAAAAAAGTTCATTTGTACCATAAATAGTATAGTTCATATGCATAAGTTAAGTAAAATGGATTTTAATGTGTCAAGGTAAAGGTTACGAGGATATTCTTATAAAGTTCTCTTAGGAAGTATTGATGTTATGTTAAATAAAATGTACCATATGTGTCATGAATCTCACATTATTCGCCTTTGTTGATTTGTGTTAAGTAAAATGTTTTTTGTCGTTCTTGTTTAAACATAGACAAAGATTAGCCCAAAACCTCTCATACAACCTCCACCTCTCATACAAATACCTCTACTAAGATTAAAAGTACAAGAAATTCTAGAGGTGCCACGATGATGACCAAGTTATCAAAATCCCACCAAAGCAGTATTAGGTACCCAATCGATTTTTGTCTAAAAACTGGTAAGGTTTATGGTGAAAATGCTAAGAATTTTAAGGGTTATATGACATTACTTTGTAAAATCAAAGTCATAATTTTTATAGATCGTTTGAGCAATGTTTCAGCTGATTTGAAAGCAAAAATATGGATCGATATTGGGCTATTTATTTTATATTTCATGATTTGTTTACAAATATATATGACCTTTTTTTGTTTAATACTAACTCCAAATCTATTATGTAAATTTAGAAAGTGTTTATTGTTCCATACGATGATAAGCTGACAAAGAAATGGATTACATATGCTGGTAAGCATTTGATGGGCTTTAAGACATAGTTCGCAAGAGATTATACTATACATCTAAAGCCTAACTTAAGGGCGCCATATAAGATGTATAAATTTGTTAGGAAGGACATTTGGAAGAATTTTGTCAAGTATCACATCACTTATGAATTCTTGGCTAAGAGGCAAAGAGGAAAGGAAAATAAGGCAAGAAATATTTACCCACGTGGATTTTCTCGTTGAGGATATGATAAACTAGAACAACTAATGATTAAAGAAAAAAGAAAACAAAGAGAATTAAATCTTGGAGATCTTTCTAGAAGCCTTGATAGTAAACCATCTCCATCGTCACACTATCAGAAACGGAAAAGAGCACGTCAAAGACCATGTGGCGAGTTCACATTAGAGGCTACACCCAAAGTTGCTGAAAAGATTGTAAGAAGACTCTTTTTTCAACATTACTTATTTTAGTTAATTAAATTTGGTAAAGATGAAATTTTATTTTTGTTTTAGGATTTGTTGGTTGAAAAATCCAATGATGGTACCTTTGTTCCACAATAATGTCATGACATATTGGTATAAAAGATTGGAACAAACGAGCATGGTGGGCATAGTTAGACATGTGACTCCACACACAAGAGAGGATGGGGGGAGGGGTTGTGTGTTATTGAAAAATTGAAGTTTGAAAAAAAAAATGGATAAATTTCATAGTTAGAAAATATTTTTAAATTAAGCAGCGAAAAATAAAGTTCAGAAAGTAAAATGTACAAAGTAAAATTTAAGGGAAGATAGAAAACACTAAAAGTTATAAAGGTTCAATGAAAAGAAAAATACCTAATCCTACCCATAAGATTTGTTCTTGAGATTATCCAATAATTATGAATAACTTTTAGTAGGTTGAACTCTCAAATCCCATTATACAAGGAAAATGAAGTTTGTGGCTAACTTCCAACCAAACAGCAAACACGAAGAGAAACGGTGAATCTTGCTTCCAAATGATGGATGGAATCGGCTAGTCTCATTTCCACAAGAAACTTGAAGCGGTTAGTCTTTAAGCTTAAAACCAAGATTTTACATTGGATGATCTTGAACCTGGGAGAGCTTTTAACATCAATCTTACCTTACAAACTGAATCTTTATTTTAACATTGGGCTAACCAAGAACCTACGAGAGTTTACCGTTGGGTTGATCTCGAACCGACACAAGCTTTTAACACTAGGTTGAGCTTGAACCGAATGTTGGTTTCATACCAATATAACCAAGAACCTATGAGATTTTAACAACGGGTTGATCTCTAACCTAAACAGAGATTTGATCACACAATCCTCAAACTAAAGCTTTTCACGGGTTTAGCTTTTAGTCGAAACAAATAATCCCTATATGGATGAAATGTCCAAACAAGGTAAAAAAAAATTCCTTGGTGAACTTACAAATCTACCTTTCCAGAATTACAACTTTCTCACTTGCAACATTCATTTCTCAAAAGCGATACAACTAAAATTTAGTGAGAAAAAGTAAACAAAAAGTATTTTAGAGAGAGTGAGGAGTGAAAAGTTGCATTTTTCTGGATGTGAAAATGAGTGGGAAGGGACCTCTATTTATAGGCTAGAGGCTGACACAAAAAAGGAAAAGTTATGTGGCCAAAATTAATGAGCCAATCGATTGGCATAATGCACCAATCAATTGGTTGGCTTGAAATAATTTTTTGGCTTGTTTTAAAAGGCATGTAAATATACCTAACCTTTGCCACTCATTAATGTTTTATCCTAGTCGTTTAGGGTGAATTTTTGAACTGACCTAATTGATTGAAAGAAGTTCCAATCGATTGGCAAGAACAAAAAATTCCCCATAACTTTTCTGACAGTTCCCTAACCATTTGTCACAACTTTGATACCTTTTTAGAAATATTTTCTTGAGAAAAATATGTTTACAAAATTGTTTGTTTGTGTGTGTGTGTGTGCGTGCGTGTGTGTGTGTGTGTGATTAGCCATATAATTTTATGATAAACCCTTAAGCTTTTAAAATGTTATTCACTTAGACGTGTCACGGCGAGATTTCACACACTTCAAGTCATGTAAGATACTTCATTCTTGTAGACAATTTCCCGAGCTTTACTTTGACATGAGGCTTGATTTATATTCTTTTAGGTTCCATCATCAGATAATCAAGTTCATCAAACCTAATGATCTAGTTGCATCTTTAACTACTTTATTCTTGACTTTGGTTGTTGTCATCAGAAACTAGTTGTCGTTATTAAAGGTAGTTGTAATCATAAAAATCACATTTATCTTCAATGGATCTTCCTAGATGCATAACCTGCAAAACAAGGTTCTACATTCTCCCCATTTTGATGATGGAAACACATCTCTTAGAGAAGTGGTAAAAGAAATAACACATGTTTGTTTTGAGTAATTAAACTCCCCCTCAATTAAGTAGAGAGTATACTCTACTCCCCCTGAGTGTATACTTTTTTCCCTTTGTCAAAATCAAAAAGGCATGTAAGGATTCATTATAATAATTTAAATATGCAACCATGTTGGCAAATAAACATTTAGGAAAATAAAAATATCACTCATTTATAAATTGAAGTCACTAGGAATTCAAAGTACAAAATGGGAATTACGAAATTGAAATATTAGGGAAATAAAAAATTGAATATTCTAAAACACATAGATGATATTATTCATTTCCATAAGCATCATTACCTTTTGTGGCGATTTTCTTGATCCTCTCCATATCCTTGGCTAAATTTTGACATATTTTTAACACTTTGTCACTCTTGGTGTATTGTACCTCTTATGGGTCTTATTATTATTATTATTATTATTATTATTATTATTATTATTATTATTATTACTATTATTATTATTATTATTATTATTATTATTATTCTTTGATTGCTAGACCATCCTATATTTCTACACGATTAACAAGAACTTTTATTTCTCTAAGAGCAATAAAAGTGATCCTATGGTTAATCGAGTCTTAAGTTTTATCCTATTGCCTATTTAACTCATTGCATTTGATGATAGCTTTTGTTCTGTTTGATTTATGAATTCCATTATAAGTCGTTTATGAAGTTTGTGATGTTGTAGAAAATTTGACAAAAGGGTATATGCTTGAGAGAGATAAGAGAACATACAAGTTAAAAAAAGAATACAGAGAAAGAAGAAATGGGGGATGCATAGGGGGGGGGGGGTTGTTCCATTATTTCATTTTTATTTTTTGGTTATTTTCTCGCCCTATGTCACCCTCCCATTGGCCAGGGGAGTGAGTTGTAAAATTAAAAAATGAGAGAGAGGGATGGGCGTCTCCCTTTGCTGCATCATCACTTTTTTTCATTTTTCTCTTATTATTTGTTTTAAACTAATTAACTTTACCAATACATTTAAAAGGTCAACATATACTTTCTTTACATTTATTATTATTTTATTTAAATTTTTTTTTATAAAAATGACAACAAAAGGGGCATCCCTCTATCGCGACAATAAAAATACATAAGTGCATTGCAAGTTCGAAGATACAATAGAGTCACCACTGAACTTTATTTATTCTCGAAGGAAAGGTAAAACATCGATAAAACCCAAAGGAAAGAGAAAAATGGTAAGGAAGTCGGTTATGCAAGGGAAGGTATTAGCACCCCTCACATCTACTCAACGAAAACCATTTTGATTGTTCTTTACGTGAATGGGTGTTATTATCTAAAGGTTACTTGTGAATGCTAAAAGAGGAGAAAATGATTTTATTAATTAGTGTGCTCTCCACGGATTCGAACCCTCGTGCTTATGTTTTCTCTTAGTGCAATGAGAAAATAAAAGCTCCATAGTTTATGGTAGAAAATATGGATGTGTTGGTTGATTGTAGGGAACAGTTATAATCGTATCCTAGAATTGTATAGACGTTAGCTGATTCTGATCCTTGTTTGGATGCTCCAAGCTTTTATTCTGATTGCTGAGGAATGGATTATAACGGTTCTTTTATGAAAAGAAAGGAAAAATATTTTGAAAAAAGGTTTGTGTGATAAAAGAAAAAGAAAGAGTTGCTTGAGTGAAAAAGTGTTGTTTGAATTGCAAAGGAGTTGGAAGTATAAGAAGAAGAGTAGGAAAATAAGGAAAGTATTGTGTGTCTTAACCAAATGTTATGTTGTTTGTATCCATAGAGTGGTGTATCTGAACCAAAGAGTGTGTAAACTAAGAATGAGGTATTTTAACTGATAAACGGTGATTAACCAATGCAGAAAGGGTATGTTAACAAGGAAACGGTGATTAATCCATGAATGAGAATATGGTATTTTAACTGATAGACGATGATTAACCAATGCAGAAAGTTTCCTGAGCATGGAGCTCGTATGGAAATGCATGAAGAAGAAGGTCATGAGAAGGAAGAGTATCTTAACCATAACAGGTGATTAACCCAAAGAGAGGAGTCTGGTTCAAAAATGGGTATTTTAATCATAAGGTGATTAATCCAAATAATGTATAAAAGTCCAAAGAAAATATGTGCTTGGTCCAAAGAGACAAGTGTAATGGATGTTGATTATTGCAGTGTTGTCTGTGGGGACTAAGACTTGAAAGCTATTCAATTTGAATTACACTAAAGTCTCTTAATGGAGGTGAACACTTCGAACAACTAGGTTAGACGTCCCATATCCAAAGATATTCAGAATGATGATAAGAATACTCCCTTTCATCCCTTCCCCACTACTTAAGGCTCGTGGTGCATAATTCACAACATAATTGACAAGTGTTGAAGAAGAATATGTTTTCTTGTGCTTGCTATCTGGAGTCTTCAGAGTCTTGTATGATGTCTTGAGCTTGTGTTTGACTTAAGTGTGAGTCTTGAGTCTGAGTTTCTCTTGAGAGATCTAATGCATAAGACTAATCATATCAAGTGATAAAGAAGCTCATGATCACTTGAGTGGATAGGGGAAGTAGACAAATGTGGAGTGATTAATTGATCAAAATTGACTTTAATCAATCAATCACTTAGGGACATGATCAAGATATGGACTACAAGCATATGGATTTGATTAAGTCTAGAATCATAAAGAAACTAAAACTTTAACATACATATTAATTTCTAAAATAATCTTAACATTCTTATCAATTTCTAAAAATCTAATTGGAAATAAATTCTAAAACTAATATTGATTAATTTCTATACAAATGTGTATTATCTTTTGTTAATTTCAATTACATGGTGGATTAATGAATAACATCTAATTAAAATCTAATCAAACTCTAAGTACTATCATGTAATTTCCTAAGTATTTTCATATAAAATGTATTTTCATGTGTTAAAAATGTGTTTTAAAAGTATGTCAAAATAAAACAAAAGAAAAGATCAAAAGGAGAAAAACTAGACTAGAATCAGGGGTGCAGGGCCAACAGGGGTGTGTAGTTTCTAAATTGTAGTTGGGCCAAATCCATGGGCCCAACCTTGTTATTGCTTTGTGAATTCATTCAGGGAGGGGGTGCTAAGCTCGTTCTAGGGGTGTAAATAGAAAAATCCATTGGCCTAAGGTCATAGGCCCAAAACATGTAGCCAAGTGAGAGCGAGAAGAGTTCAGAAGATCATTTCATTTTCATTGTCCAAAATACATCCACCAACAAGCTTTGCCTATGACACACCGCGCCACACCGGAAATTGCCTCTGGCGGTGGTGAAGGTCCAAACACTTTCAAAATCACCTCATTTGTGTCGTTTATTCTCCCTCTTCTATAATCCCATACTATTTTACCCTAAATTCTCACCTACCTTTCAAACCGAACATAAAGAAGTAAGAACCCTAAAAACTAAATATGAAATTAAACGTTGAAAGCGGGCTAACCGGAGTCCAAACCTTAGGGGTTTGGCTCCATAGAGGATGTGCTACATCGTGGCGAGTGGATTTGAGCAAAAAGAGGAGGTCAAGAGCCTACCTTCGAGACTATGGTCGTTCTGGACGTTGCTGTAGTGAGGAAGATGAAGACCAAACGAGAATTCCAGATAAACATCAATGAGGTAATCAATTTGAGCTCGTGTAGGGCACTGAAATTCTGGTATCAGATATGAGATGTCAAAGGTAATGTCACGACACTAATATCTGAACAATACAAACAGGATAAAAGATAAAGAACAGTAATGCATAAGACACAAGCAATTGTTAACCCAGTTCGGTGCAAACTCACCTACGTCTAGGGGCTACCAAGCTAGGAAGGAAATCCACTAAACTGAATCAGTTTAAAGACTCTCAGTAAACAACTACAAGTTATAGTCTTTTCACCTAATCTCTACCCATGTAACTTCTACCTAAGAACTCTTAGATATGAGATCCTACTCACTCCACCTCAATCACACCAGTGATATAAACAAGAATTACAATGAAAAGAAGACACTCTTCAAAGACACATACTTGATCTTGCTTAAAAGCTTCAATCAAGTAAACACACACTCATGCTTCAAATCTTAGAGTGGACAAATTACAACTCAAAAATCAGACCAATTTAATCATTTGTGGATGAATTGAATGGCTTACAATTCACACGACCACACAAGACTAAAACCCTTATTCTCTCTCAATATTTCGTTCATTATTTCTTGTGTATAAAACCAGGTTTTCCATGTTCTATTTATAGAATCGTTTGGCTGGGCTTGGACATCATAAAACCCTAAAACTATTTTCCATTCATATCTTCTCATGACAACTGATTATATCTTGTTGGAAAATAAGTCAATCTGGTTGTAATTAATGATTGAATGCGCGATTAAATCATCTCATCAATCATACATAGATTTTCCTTAAGAACACAATCACACAGTACGTAACATTCATACTGAATGTTCTGTATACAGATGTCATGACACCGGATCTGACACCACGGTAAAAATCCTGCATAATCACATTTTAAACATCCTGCAGGTACAAGTTATCTTATGTCAAGACAACACATGTGACAACTTGTGAACACTCTAGGTTTTATCAAAATTGCTGCCAACACTTAGAACCAACAAACTCCCCCTTTGGCAAAATTTGGCTAAAACATATATCAGTCCATTTGTTCACAAGAGTAAAACATATCAGCAGTTAAGCAGCAGCAGAAGTAATAAACCATACAGTTACTAGCTATGATAACAACTAGTAAACACACATTAAACACATATGTGCTTCTTCTCCCCCTAAGTGTGTTCAACACAGACATCTCCTTCAACAACACTTGTAACATCCATCGCCCTATCTGACATCTCCTTCAACATCACCTGTACAACACAGAACATCACTCTATTCAACATCAGTTGTCATCTGTTTATAGCCTAGCTACTTCACAGCACATATTAACTGCAGCTCTCCACATATTAATTGCAGGCTCTCCACATACTTCTCCCCTTTTTTAGTCAAAATAGACCAAAGAGACCAATGAGATAAAATAAATATCTACTAGTCCAACAGAGAATGTCACATAGAATGTTAAAACATATTGTCAGGTGTTACAAAACCATAATTATACACAGCTATAAAAGCTGAGATAAAAAGAAATCCAGAGAAAACACAAAAAACCCAGGAAATTACATCAAGGCATCAATACAAGACTGCCAAAAAAACATCAAACATCCAGAACAGCACAACATCATAACAGGGGAACAATCTTCACCACAGCTCAGTCAGAGGAGCTAGCATCTTCATCAGCTTCAGATCCAAAATTGCCACTTGGTTTGTCTTGAGATTCAGACCTCTCACTTGAGGTGTGGGCATCTGTTTCATTGGCTTGACCAACATTATCCATGTCTCCTTGCTCCAAGCTATTAATCAGAACCTCCAGAGCTTCTTTCCTAGCTTTAGCCACCCTAATCCCAGTCTCCAATTCCTTACAGGTCTTTTTCAGTTCAGCAATTAGGCAACCTTGAGAGGCTGGCTTCTTCATAGCAGATGTCATGACAATGTCATTGACATGAGTGCCTTCAAATAACTTGTAATGAACTGACAATGGAGGTTTTCTTCTACTAGGGATATCACTTGTGCTCAGTATTCCAGGTTGCTGGCTTAGAATTATCCCACAAATAATGAGGGAAAAGCAATGGGCAGCTTCACTGCATTTGTGGAAGCATGTTTGACAATTTGTTCAAACATGAACCTTCCATAATCAAAATTAAGCTTGGTTCCAATAGCAAATATGATCCTTCCTAGAGCATTAGAGATTGTAGATATGTGATTTGTTGGTACCCAGTTTGTTGACCCTATCTTATGCAAGATAGCATATTTCACAGTTAATTTTCCAACAGAGAGATGCTTCTTGCTTGGCCATTCCTTGACCTGCCCAACAGTAATTTTCCTACAGACCTCATTGTCTGTGGCCTCTAGTTCAACAACACCCTTTATTCCTCTTCCTAGAAACTTATTAATCACAGTTGGGAAGAACTTCACACACTTTCCTCTAACAAACACCTTACAAAACTCTTTGTTGTTCTTGTCAGCAATGTCCTCAGGGATGTTCACCACAAACTCTTTAACAAGACCTTCAAAACATTGAGATAACCCACTAACTGTTTTCATTAAACCAACAGACTTGATCAGATCCATAACCTCCTTAATTTCCACAGCATCCTTTCCTAGTTCTCTTTCCACAGCTACTCTCCTTTGGATTACAAATTTCCACTTGGCTGCACCATCTTCCAGATGGAAGGAAATGTTATCCAAATGCACAGCAGCAACCTTAGCAGGGTATTTTCTAACAGTTTTCCTTTTGACAGGAGAGATGTCTAGGACATCGTCTTCAACATCATCCTCTGAATCAGAACTTTCCCTTACCTTTCTCTTCTTTACCTCCACTTTACTCCATGACTTTGAAGGGCCTACAGCAGTAGCCTTCTTACCAGTTCTGGATGTCATCATCTCAGCCACAGACCTACCCTTCCTGGTCTTCATTCTATGAGCAACACTTGGCTTCAAGTGATGAAGCAAGCTATCCTCTTCATCAATTGAGCTCTCTTCTTCCAAGTCAACCACCTTCTTACCAGAGTCATGCTTCTTAGACTGAGAAGCATATACAGATTTCTTACTAGGCAAGATTTTCCCTAAAGAACACAGTCTCTCAGCAGCTATATCTTTCTCAGACCTAGATGACTCATCATCTTTCTCATTGTGAGGTTCCACCTCGGGTGAGGGGTCCCTTCTAGATAGAGGAGTCGAAACTCCCTTGACTGGGTGTCCTTCATTTAGGATCCTCGTGACCAAATTTCTAATGACACGATCAGTATAATGCATGTCATCCTTAGAGGGAGGGTTATCAGAACTGTTACCTTGAGTATTTCCTACAGTGGAAGATGGACCAGGAGCGTCACCTAGGATTACTGATAGGGGAATCACTTCCAAAATGTCTTCATTAAGAAAATCCATGGAGGGTGTTCTTGCTTTGTGCGCATGTTTGGTGTTTTTAGAACCAGAAGATGAAGGATGTTGTGACATCTTGTTGAGCTTGTGAAAGAATTTTTGTTGCCCTAGCAGAGATGGTCGATGAAGTTTGAGGAAGATGGAAGTGGTTGTACTGAGGTTGCGTGTGAAAATGCTATGGATGGTAGTTCCAATACTAGGTAATGATTTACCATAAATGGGGCACTTTCTTTTAAGTGGGCGGACAATATTTTTATTACCTTTTCCACTCCAAATTAATTGCTATAAATTCTCATGGATACAAATCCCTAATTTACCTCTTAAACATTCAAATTTATTAGCATCCAAAGTCTTTATAAATATGTCAGCTAATTGCATTTCAATAGTAACATGCTCCAGGGCTATGATTTTCTCTTCCGCCAGTTCTCTAATAAAGTTCATCTCAAATTTAGACTGCATTTGTTTAACAAAATGTTCGACCATCTGATCTGACATCCCACCAAACACAATATCATCCACATATATTTGAGCTACCATGAGTTTTTCTCCTTCATTCTTAACAAATAGGGTCTTGTCAATACCTCCCTTCCTGTATCCATTGTTAGTGAGGAACACTGTGAGTCTCTCATACCAAGCCCTAGGAGCTTGTTTCAAACCATAGAGGGCTTTCCTCAACTTGTATACATGCTTTGAAAGATTTAGATCTGTGAATCCTTTAGGTTGTTCAACATATACTTCCTCATTTAAGTAGCCATTCAAGAAGGCACTTTTTACATCCATTTGGAACAGCTTGAACTTCAGAATACATGTCACTCCAAGCAATAGTCTAATGGATTCAAGGCAAGCTACAAGGGCAAATGTTTCATCAAAGTCAACTCCTTCAACTTGAGTATATCCTTGTGCTACCAATCTTGATTTATTTTTAGTAACAACCCCTTGTTCATCAGATTTATTCTTATACACCCACTTTGTTCCTATGACATTTATTCCTTCAGGCCTTGGAACCAGCTCCCATACATCATTTCTCTTGAATTGGCCTAACTCCTCCTGCATGGCATTGATCCGGAACTCATTAGTCAAGGCTTACTTGACATTCCTAGGCTCAATCTTGGACACAAAAAATCCATGTGAGATCACTTCCCTTGATCTAGTTGTGACCCCTTTATTTGGGTCTCCTATAATGAGATCTTTGGGATGATCCTTCTGAACTCTGATGGAGGGTCCCTTGTTGATTTTGTCAGCTTCAGGTTCAGCTTGAGGAGGTTCACTCTCATTATTTTTGTCTGGTAAATCAGTTGGGGTATCATTTAGAGATGTCTCAACATTGTTTGTGACATCAGTCTGTTGATCATCAACCACAACATTGATAGATTCCATCATTACTTTTGTTCTGGAATTAAAGACTCTATATGCTCTGCTGTTTGTTGAGTAGCCCAGAAATATTCCTTCATCACTTTTGGGATCCATCTTCCTTCTTTGTTCACGATCAGTCAAGATATAACATTTACTACCAAACACATGAAAGTATTTGACTGTAGGTCTTCTCCCTTTCCAAACTTCATATAAGGTAGTAGGAGTCCCTTTCTTCAAGGTTACTCTATTGTGAACATAGCAGGCTGTGTTCATAGCTTCAGCCCAGAAGTGGTAGGGCAATTTCTTGGCATGAATCATAGCTCTGGCTAATTCTTGGAGAGTTCTATTTTTCCTTTCTATCACACCATTTTGCTGTGGAGTAATGGGAGATGAGAACTCATGACTAATTCCTTCGGATGCACAGAATTCAGCAAACTTGTTGTTCTCAAATTCCTTCCCATGATCACTTCTGATTTTGATAACTTGACTTTCTTTTTCTCTTTGAAGTCTTAGACAAAGATCTTTGAAAACTTCAAATACATCAGATTTTTCTCTTATAAAATTGACCCAGGTGTATCTAGAGAAGTCATCCACCACTACATAAGCATACTTCTTCCCACCAAGACTTTCCACCTGCATGGGACCCATCAAATCCATATGGAAAAGTTCCAACACTCTGGAAGTGGTGTCATGTCTGAGCTTCTGATGTGACATCTTTGTCTGTTTTTCAATCTGACATTCTCCACAAATTCTTCCTTCATCAATCTTCAAGTTGGGAATTCCTCTAACAACTTCAACAGATATAATCCTCTTCATACCTTTAAGACATAGATGGCCCAATCTTTGATGCCATATCTTCACTTCTTCTTTTTTAGCTAGAGTACACATTGAAGAATAACTAGTTTCTTGAGAACTCCACATGTAGCAGTTGTCCTTAGACCCAACTCCTTTCATGATCACTTCATTTTCTTTATTAGTAATCAAACATTCAGTTTTAGTGAAGTTTACATTTAGACCTTGGTCACACAGTTGACTGATACTTATTAGGTTTGCAGTCAGTCCCTTAACAAGCAGGACATTGTCAAGATTAGGAACTCCAGGGAAGTTAAGCTTACCAATTCCCTTGATTTCACCCTTTGCTCCATCACCAAAGGTTACATAGCTGATGGCATGAGGATGAAGTCCAGTTAGCAGGCTTTTGTTTCCAGTCATGTGTCTGGAGCACCCATTGTTTTCTGTTGACAAGTATGTGATGTTTGGGTCTAGGTTGATGATGAGAAGGACTAGGATAGCCATACAACTTATAGCATAATGGTTTTATGTGGCCAAATTTTCCACAGTAATGACATCTCCATCTTTGATGTTTCCCTTTCTGCTTTTTTCCTTTGTGATATTGTGACATGTGATGTGACATCTTTGGTTTGCTATCAGTGTGACTACACTCAGGTTTGGATTTTGATTTGCTACCAGTGTGACTGCACTCAGGTTTGGGTTCATTGAACCCAATGCCAGATTCGTCTCTTGTCATTTGTCCAGTCTGGAGAATTTTGTCTAAGGTGTCAGATCCATTGTTTAGCATCCTAACATACTTTGCCATCTCATCTAGTTTGGAATTCAAGAACATTGCTTCAGTTTTTAATTTAGAGATGGTTTCCAAGTGTTCTACCTTCTCATTCTCCAGTTGTGTTATCACTTTCTTCTGACTTTCAACTTGTTGACACACTTCTGCACTTCTATGACACAACTTTCTGTAGGTAGTGGCTAACTCATCAAAGGTTACTTCATCATCACTTGAGTCTTCATTAGAACCCCATCTTCCAGTCAAGGCAGTCACAAGATTTGCAGACTCTTCTGTTTCACTTTCATCAGACCAAGTAGCAGCAAGACTCCTCTTCTGTTTCTTGAGGTAGGTTCCACATTCAGCTCTAATGTGTCCATACCCATCACATTCATGGCACTGAACTCATTTTCCTTCTTTGTACTTTTCATCAGATCTTGTTCTTCTTCCAGCATTATTGGACTTACTGATGTCAGATGAGATGTTCTTGACATTTGACTTAAACCTTACATCCATCTTTTTCAGAAGTTTGTTGAACTGTCTTCCCAGTAATGCTACATCATTTTCCAGATCTTCATCAGTATCTTGACCACTTTCTTCCTCTTTCTCTTCAGTGTTTGACATGAAGGCTATGCTTTTGACTTTCTTTTCAGATCCATCACATATTCCCATCTCAAATGTTTGGAGAGATCCAATTAGTTCATCAACTCTCATATTGGAAATGTCTTGAGACTCTTCTATGGCTGTCACTTTCATGGAAAATCTCTTAGGAAGTGACCTGAGTATTTTCCTCACTAGTTTTTCATCTGACATTTTCTCACCCAGGGCTCCTAAGGCATTAGCAATTTCAAGGATATTCATATGAAATTTATGAATATTTTCATCTTCTTTCATCCTTAAATTTTCAAACTTGGTAGTGAGCAGCTGCAGTCTAGACATTTTTACTGTAGAGGTGCCTTCATGAGTGGCTTTCAGAATGTTCCAAGCATATTTAGCCACCTCATAGTTGTTTACCAATATGAAGATATTCTTATCTACTCCATTGAATATAGAATTCAATGCTTTAGAGTTCCCAAGGGCTATATCATCCTCCTCCTTGGTCCATTGTTCCTCAACCTTCTTATCAGTTGTAGCTTCTCCATCCTTAGTAATAACTGGATATTCCTAGCCTGTTAAAACAGCCTTCCAAGCCTTATTATCCAGAGATTTTAGGAAGGCTACCATTCGAGGTTTCCAGTAGTCATAGTTGGATCCATCCAGAATAGGTGGTCTGTGAACAAATCCTCCATCTCTATCCATAGTACCAGAAAGTAACGTCCCTAGATCTCACCCAGAACCAGAGCAGGATGCCTGCTCTGATACCAATTGAAATTTTGGTATCAGATATGAGATGTAGAAGGTAATGTCATGACACTAATATCTGAACTATACAAATAGGATAAAAGATAAAGAACAGTAATGCAAGAGACACAAGCAATTGTTAACCCAATTCGGTGCAAACTCACCTACATCTGGGGGCTACCAAGCCAGGAAGGAAATCCACTAAACAGAATCAGTTCAAAGACTCTCAGTAAACAACTACAAGTTACAGTCTTTTCACCTAATCTCTACCCATGTGACTTCTACCTAAGAACTCTTAGATATGAGATCCTACTCACTCCCCCTCAATCATAACAGTGATATAAACAAGAATTACAATGAAAAGAAGATACTCTTCAAAGACACATACTTGATCTTGCTTAAAAGCTTCAATCGAGTAAACACACACTCATGCTTCAAAGCTTATAGTGTACAAATTACAACTCAAAAATCAGACCAATTCAATCATTTATGGATAAATTTAATGGCTTACAATTCACACGACCACACAAGACTAAAACCCTTATTCTCTCTCAATATTTCGTTCGTTATTTCTTGTGTATAAAACCAGGTTTTCCATGTCCTATTTATAGAATCGTTTGGCTGGGCTTGGACATCATAAAACCCTAAAACTATTTTCCATTCATATCTTCTCATGACAGCTGATTATATCTTATTGGAAAATAAGTCAATCTGGTTGTAATTAATGATTGAATGCGCGTTTAAATCATCTCATTAATCATACATAGATTTGCATTAAGAACACAATCACACAATACATAACATTCAGACTGAATGTTCTGTATACAGATGTCATGACATCGGGTCTGACATCACAGTAAAAATCCTGCATAATCACATTTTAAACATCCTGCAGGTACAAGTAATCTTATGTCAAGACAACACATGTGACAACTTGTGAACACTCTAGTTTTTACCAAAATTGCTACCAACACTTAGAACCAACAGGCATTGTGATCATCTTCTTCTTCTTCTCCAATGTGTAGTTCGTAGGTTTCTTTTTCTTGCATTTGCCTTGTGTTGTAGTGGCTCTGTGATTAGGAGAGAAAGGAGTATGGAGAGGAGGAAGAGAATTAAAGGAGAGGTTATGGTTGTTGAGGTTGTGAATTCAAGAGTGACGAGTGAAGATGAATGTCATTGTTATTTCCTGAATTGAAGAGAGATTAACTGATTTATAGGGGATGAATGTAACTAATTTGGGCAAGTTTCGGTCATGTCTGTTAACAAAGTTAGGGCAGGTTAAATTGAAGTTCATTTGAGGAGAAAAGTTGTTAGGAAGCTTAGCGTTGTTAGTGATTCTGTTAGTTACTGTTAAAAGTTAGTTTGGATAGTGAAAAAGGTTAGTGTTAATTCGTGGAGACGTTGAAACTGAGTTAATGAGTGAAGCAATTTTGTTTGAAGTTAGTTATTTTAGGAGTTAGATTAAAGGATGAAAACTAGCTATGATGTTAGATTGAATTAACTATCCTATTATTAGAATCTCCATTATGTTAAGTTTCTGCAGTTATGATGTTGTTAGTTGAATTGGTGAGGTTAGAGAAATTGCTAGAAAGTATTAAGGTGAATTAGGAATCATGTTTATAGGCTATGTATGATAATTGTCAAAAAAGAAAATAAACTAGTTAGGTACCATGTGATGTGTTATGTTGTTGAATGTATTTACTGCAGAGCTGATATCAAGCTTGATGTGAGGCAAAGCTCATGAAAGTCTTGGCATGGAACAAGGCATGGTATATTGAAGAAGTTTTGGAAAAGACCAAGGATCATGAAGAAACTTGAAGATTTGGAAACTCAAACATGGAAGACTCATGTGGAAACAAGTAGGGTATAGTATTGTCAGTTGACTTTGGTCAACTTTTGACCAAAAAGTCAACAGTTGATCAAAAGTCAACTGTAGGTCAAATGATGCACAAATGTGTAAGTTTGGTCTTGTACTTTGTAATATGATTTGATGTTTATGTATTAAAAAATGGCTTCTTTTTTAAATGAATTGTGTATGTGTAACTTGTATACTTTTTTTCTCCAAGTTGAATTTGAATCTTTGAACTTGAATCTGAATTGTCTTGAATGACTCCATCTTGATCCTTACCCCTTAACTAAAAACCATGTCAAGAATCTAACACTAGTCAATGGTAATCACTAGGTAGGCTTTATATGAAAAATGATCACCAAAAGCCAATATTGACAATGACCTCCAAAATCAACTATCACATGATGCAATCCATAGTAACCATAGACCATAGTCCAAGAATTAGGATGCCACAAGAGTTAATCCATAAAGAATGAACCAACCACCATTATTGTGTCAAAATAGTCAAGATATAACATAAGCTTGACTCACTAGCTTTGTATCATAAATAACAAGACTCTTTTAATCAATGATACTTATTTGAACATGTAATTGTAAATGAATGACACCAATGCCTATGAATATGCAAATAAACCTAAGACCATGAACCAAATGGAAAGTGGAAAGAAGTAGGGAAAATATTTTGGATATGACACCCCCTTTATAATTTTTTTATAATATATATTTTTTTATTATATTATTAATTTGTAAAGAGCTATGTTCAATACCTATTTATCTTCTTTTTTTTGCATTAGAGGATTTTATTGAGTCAATTAAATATCAAAATTAATTTTCTTTATTCTTATAAAAAATTAAGTATATTAAAAACATATAAAAAAATTAATTGTCTCATTTCTAAATTATGCTTTTTCACTTTCTTTAATTTAGTTTGATTTATTTATTAAACATAAAAAGTGAAAAACACGAAGATAAAAAAATGTCTTATTATTATTATGATATTTTAATTTTAAAAAAATACA
Source organism: Lathyrus oleraceus (assembly GCF_024323335.1). NCBI lineage: Eukaryota > Viridiplantae > Streptophyta > Magnoliopsida > Fabales > Fabaceae > Lathyrus > Lathyrus oleraceus. The sequence goes on from NC_066580.1 coordinate 451,343,832, forward strand.
AAAAAATAAAAATAAAGTATGCTATTTGTAAATAAACTTATACCCCTCTACATTTTTTTTCACAATCAAATCAAAGTGACATTTTTCACAATTTAAAACACAACTAAAATCCACATTACGCATCAAATATCTTTCTCATCCCGCGCGACAATTTACTTTTTTGCCCTCATGCGACAAATCAATTTCTTTTGTCCCCGTGCATCTAATTCAAAACCAAGACAAATCATTTTTACAAACTAAAATCAATCAACCAGCAAAATACGAACTACGATGACTCTAAATTTTCTCATCACTCGATGAGAAATACGTTGGCACAAAGTTGTGAAACTAAGGCGAGTCCTCTAACCTAAAACTAACATTTTTCCTCTTTAATTCCTTTTGTAAATATCAAGTAAATAAAAGCAAGTAGAAATAAAAAAATTAGGCAAACTTAAGCAAACAAACACAATAAACCCCATGCTAGAGAAGGTTCTCGTTCAGTACAACGGAAGTGAGGGGTGTCTAACATCTTCCCCTCACTTAACTAACTCCCGAATCCATATTTGGTTGCGATGACCGTCTTATCCTTTCCTTTAGGATTTTATCATTATTTCTCTTATTCCTTAGGAATGAATAAAATATGGTGGCGGCTCTGTGATTTTTCCCGCCGCATTCACATTGGATCAAACAGTGACCTAAAGGTCAAAGACTCACGCAAACAAGTGAGAGAGACACCACATATTCACCAAAAACCTTAAGGTGATAGGTGTATGGGTCCTATCACTTATAAAATGCTCAACCTTCACTTTTCTAAGAAACGTGTGACTTAGAACTCACACTTGTTTCTCAACACAACTCACACTTGTTTCTCAATAATTCCCCCCTCAAGTGTGAGTACATCCACTATGCTCCCTCTCAAGTAGAAGTTCTTTCATCCAAATGCATGTACCGCCGTTGACAGACACCCTTACTCGTCATGGATGCTACAACAGGACATGTCACCTAACTATTACGTCAGGAAGACTTTCGGTACAAGGAGTCAGTCTCTTACTCGAACCAAGGCTCTAATACCACTAATGGGTCATCATCAGGGGGAAGCATACATATTGCGTCAAACACTGACCGAAAGGTCAAAGACTCACCCAAACAAATGAGAAAAACATCACATATTCACCCAAAACCTTATTAAATGAAAAGAAGTAAATAGGAATGTTAGACAAAATTGCATTTAACAATAAACAGATATCTATTTTGTCAAACCGTCAATATTCTTCTAATTTTAGACCCAATAGGTTTCCCCACACACACCCATCCCCCTCCTCTTCTTTGGTTGATTCTTATTAGGATGCCAAGAAAAATAGGTTTCCACACCTCCTCTCTTCTTTGGGTAATTTCTATAGGGATACCAAGAAAAACAAAGGAAGAGGACCCTCTATCACAACACAAGAAAAAATATGCAACCTGAACGAATTTTGTCATCAGATTGAAACTAACTAATTTATTTTTAAACAAGTTGACACGAAGACCCGAGACCAACTCAAATCTTCTAAACAAAGCTTTGATACTCCAAATGTTCTTCCGAGAACCATCCATAATCAACATTGTATCATCCGTAAATTGTAAAAGATCAAACTAGATTGAGTCATTAATTCGAAATCCATCAAACTCGCCTAAACTCACAACTTTGTGCATCGTCCCCACTCTCTTAAGCCATCAAAACGAAAAGGAAATGAGAAAGAGGACCCCTTATGTAATCCTTTTGAAACTTTACAATTTTTGGTAGGGCTACCATTGACCGGATGACAATTGGAACAAAAAAATTGTGGATTAGAAACATGTTCCAACTTGAAAATCTTATATCAAAATTAAGTTTGAATCCAGTGATGTGTGACAGTTGAGTTTAGATTCCCTATAGTTTCTGTGGGTTCACGGCAAAATGTTACTATGCTTAGATTTCAAGATGTAGCATTTTTCAACCGATATCCAATATTAGAGAGAAGGTTTTCAAAGCTTTGTGGAAAGCTGAGGTTCCTTCCAACATTCATGTATTCAGTTAGAAATTGTTGACAAATAAAATTCATTAGGGGTCAAAATAAAATTCATTAATGTTATAATTGATATACATTCCCAAACCATAGTCAAATTAAACACACTATATAGTACAATTAATTTACATATTAGGATGTTATTAATTCACATTATCTACAATTGCTAAATTATTAAAATATTCTTTTCCTACTAGATATATGTCCATTCGATGCTATCGAAGTAAGGCATAAGAAACACATTATCATTATATACATTATCAGCTTCAAATTCATCAAAAAATGGTGGTGGTTCCATTACTTCCATTGACTGAGAGATTGATGAAGTACTTGAACTGTTAGTTGGAACTACTTCAATAGGCTCTCTAAGTCTCTGAATTTCCTTCTCAGCTTCAGAAAGTTGTTCCCTCAATTTCAATACCTACAAAAAAAAATTAATAAATTAATTATGGTAATTAAGAGTTAAGATGATGATAAGATCTAATCTAATCAAAGATTAATGAAAAAGACATGTGGTAGACATTGATTAGAGGGTTATAAAGTTTCACGTGGCAACATATGTATGTCACGTTTCTTCTTCATTATTTGTGGACCTTAAGATAGATGCATTCAACATGAAATAATATTGTACGGACATATGAAACAATTGAAAGAAACAGTGTCGTTTGTTGTCTACTAAGGTGGTAATGTTTTTGTTTTATATGATTGATCTTGTGGCTCAGAAGAGATAAATTAATAATTTCAACGGTTACGATTTCTTCGAGCCTAGAGCTCAAATGTATGCATGTTCATGTGATGTGGTAGGGTCTAAGTTTCCACTTTATATGTTTTTTTTTTTCATTTTGCTTTGTCCTAAAGAACAGGGTTGCATGCGAGTGATTATTCTCTTTTCAATATTTACGGAACTACTTAAATTAAACAAAGTAATTAATTAAAAAGCAACAACGACATGTAGAGCTAAAGTTGCAACAATATCAAGAGCACCATAGAAGAAACATCATAGCATGCTTGTCTGAAATTAACGTTAGTGTTATGTTGAGAAAGATTCAAATAATTTTAGTCAAAATTTTTGTTGAATAAGATGAGGTAGAAACTAGAAAGAGATATATATCTATACCTCGGTTTCAAGCAAACATTTCTCAAGCATGGTAGATTCATGGAACTTTTTGAGATTTGTGTATTCTTCTTCGAGTTTCTTGTTCTTCCAACGAGCTCTACGGTTTTGAAACCAGACAGCAACTTGTCTTGGATCCAAACCAAGTTCCATTGCGAGTTTGTCTTTTCTTTCTGACTCAAGTTTGTGTTCACTTCCAAAGTGTTCTTCCAACAGAATTACTTGTTTTTCACTAAGTTTCCTTTTCTTGTTCATTTCATTTGCAGTGTTATCTCCACCTTTACTCTTCTTGTTACGTCTGCGTCTTTGCTTCTTCTCCACTGAAAAATGCAAAAGAAAGAATGAATATTCATGATGTATACAAGAAAATGTTACTTGCTCCATTAAAGAGCATGTGTTGAAAAATTTGATGCTAACCTTGTTGAGAAGCTGTATCAGTGTAAGCATGCGCAGTTGCAGGAAATAGCTGAGAAATGAGCATCATTTGGTCTTGTTGGTAATGGTTCATTGTTTTTGTATTTTTATGTTTCTGTGTCTCTCTTTCTAACTCACTTGTGGTTTTGCTATAGCATTCTCTTTCTACATATTTATATAGGAAAATGAGGTAGCTTTTGTGTTGAAGGCTCTTTATCAAAATGCCCTAAGTTGTGATTTTATTTGCGGATCAGTGCCATTTTTTTATATATATTTTAACTTTATTGTTATTAAAACATGTTGGCAAGACATGGTGTGTATTGTATGTACGGACGCATTTCAATGAATAGGCCATATGTATAAAAAATGTGATTATACGTATAACTTTTACACCATATTTTATTGAAACAGTAATATTTTATTACACAAGTTAAAGCTCTTGTATTTGGCAATGTATAAAATACACTCAAATATCAAAGATGGTGTTGGTTTGGATCCTAAACCTTTTTTTTAGTTTAAATATGAAGGGTTGAAAGGATTTGAAAATAAAATGTTTTGGTAGGTTCAAAAATCTCAAATAACTTGAGAATCGAGTTTCAGCATATATAATTTATATTTAACACTCATATTACTCAATTCAACAATATGTTTTTTTTCTAAACACAAATTTGTTATAGATTTTCACACATAAAACAAATAATATATCTTAAATGTGGTGGTGCAAACTTGAGACTGATTAGAACATTGGTAGTAGAAAGAGGAGTCAGATTCACATGCTTGAGATTCAGACCCCTTAGCCTTGTTTGGGAAAGTTGTTCCTCTACATCAAAAGGTCTCGTATTGTTTGGGAAATTGTATAATGGTCAAAACCAATTATCCAGTCCTGGTCAGTTGAGTTATATGAATATGATATCCATTTCATGCCTAAAGGAAGTATAAAATCTCAAGAACCATGCGGGCAAGGAGGTTCCCTACATATGGACACTATAGGTGAATCGTGCCTCAAATCTAAACGAAAGTGACGTCAGAATAATGCTAGATGGCCCAAATAACCCCCTTTTAGAGAAACCCATGAGTTTTAAGTTCAAAGTCAACAACAATCAAGTTTAGTATAAAACTTTCATCGCTGGTATGAACATCACCATAGAGATTGCACTTTGAATCTCAAAGCCACAAGGGACTCACAATTGATCACAAACCATATCGCTAAAGAATACCAGGCAAAGGATTCCCAATTGATCAAATATCTCATAATGGTACGAGAATCATCTAATTATTTCAAATTCTTCAAGGTAATATATGTGCTCAGGGAACAGAACTCTCGACCATATCTCCTCTCAATGCTTACTAACACCATGAAACCTTGTCAAAATCGAATAGTCATAAAAGAAACCCTTATCGCCCCCAATATTGATATAAATTATATTAATGTAATCCAAGTCTCGTAACCCACAAGTTGAAAGGTGCATATAATACGCTACTTGAAGTCATACGAGTTACCTTCAGATGAGGTTGAGATGAAAAAGTTTCGAAAGCTTGCAGCGAAATATACACCAGTGTCCAGAAAACTCTATAAAAGTGGAAGGACTTCTATCAAAGTAAGATGTCTAGAGGAGGATGACACCGCTTTGATCCTCAGAGAAGTCTACCAAGGAAAATGCAGCAGCCACTTCAGCGAGAGGGCTTTCACCCTCGAGTTGTTAACATTAGGATATTATTGGTCCAACCTAATGAAATATAGTGTTTAGTTGTTAGAAAATGTGACAAGTTCCAGAGACAGTCTAATCTACATCACACGCCAACCTAGATTCTTCACTCTGTCACATCCCCGTGTCTATCTTACTAGTAAGGAGTGGACATCCTGGGTCATTTCTCGTTGACGTCGGGGAAGCTGAGGTTCCTAATTGTCTAACTAGATTAATTCACAAAGTGAAAAGAGGCAATGATCCTCTAAAAAATAACGGGAGAAAGGGTTCGACGTTTCTAATGGAAACGAATTATATGCAGGTTTGGCCTACCCAAAATCATCATCGTGAACAATGGAATGAAATTTGCTAGTTTGGTTGTGGTGGGTTTTTTTCCATCACATAGGGATATAGACAAAGTTTGTTTCAGCTGTCCACCTATAGGCCAACAGGCAGAATGAATTTGCAAATAAGGTAAAATAATAATCAAGATAAAGAAAAATCTCAACAACACCAGTGGCATGTGGCCCAAGTAGCTCCATGAGGTTTTGTGGTTATATCATACTACCCCCCCCCCCCCCCCCTTCACTCTAACATCAAGGAAACTCCATTTTCAATGCTCTACGACATTGATGTCATGTTATTTATTGAAATTGACATGTCCACTTGGAGGTGCACACAGTTCGATGAGGAAGAAATTGAGACAGAACTTAGGTGTATAGCTGGCCTAGTCGACGAAGAAGGCAAGTTGGCCATATGAGAGAATTCATTTCTAAATAAAGGGTCATCAAAAGATACAATTCGAAGGTGGTCCCAAGGAAAATGCAAGAATGAGACCTCATACGTATACAAGTGGTTATATCTGCTCAGTTAGGGAAGTTTCTGGCTAACTAAGAAGGTTTGTACCAAATAGACAAGAAGTTATTGCACACCACATATAAGCTTGAAGAATTCGACGAAGGATACATCCCTAGAACCTAGAACTCAATTAATTTGAGATATTGTTACATTTAATTGTTCAAATGTTTCCTTCTGAATAAGGTGAAGGTATTGGCATGCCAATGTATGAACCATTTCAAATATTTAGTTTTAAAGTATCAAAGGTATGGTCGCTCTTTTTTCCTAGCAAGTGCATGATTTTTAATGAGGTGTCATGTTTTCTTAACTATCTGATTTGACGATTAATTATACGTTGGACCATCACTAAAGAATTATTGTCACATATAAGGAAGTTATATATTGAAGATTCACTAAAGGATCCTTACTGCTTATAAGAAAATTAAATGTTGGTCGTTCACTAAAGGATCCTTGTTGTATATAAGAAAATTATACGTTGAACCTTTACTGAAGGATCCTTGTCGTCTATAAAGAAATTGTATGTTGGACATTTACTAAACGGTGTGGTTGCCAGCGTACCTACAAAGGATGATAATATAATAGGTATGGCAAAAAAATCTGTTCCTCGCCCTAAATCAAACGGGAAAAAACATATTTAATTGGATGCGGTGTGCGGGGAAAACCCAATTTTTAATCACGGGGGTGGGGGTGTGGACAAGGGATGCTAATACCTGCCCCGCACCCACCCTCGCCCTGCGCCAACCTATTAATTTATTTATTTACCCTTATTTTTAATAATTTTACTACTCATTTATCATTTTTAATCTTAAGGTAACAAATTTATTGTAATTAATATTCATTATTTTAAAAATACAAATTATTAAAAATGACAAATAATATGATTATTATTGAAATAATATAGTATTTAGTTTAATTACTATACGCATTATTCTTTTTAAGTTTATATGGGTGGGGACGAGGCAAGAAGGGGAAATCCTATGTTCCCCGTTGGGGATGGGGTGAGTGACAAGTTGTCACCCTCGATTGAGTTTGGGGATGGGGCAGGGTTGGTATATGATGGTGGGGCGAGGTGTGTAATTCTTAAATCCAACATTGTCCCACTTTGTTGTCATGCCTAAATATAAAGGTAAAATTTAACCAATCCTAAACAACATTTGAGGTATTTGTCTTTGCAAATCTTTTGAGACTATTCCATAGAAGTTATCAAATTATTCATTTCCAATATATCACTAAAATCATTGTTTTGTTTAGAGTCAATCACTTCACCTTTCTCAAGCTTCGTACTTGAGGAACTATGGGTGTGTACTGAGTCGTCCCATTAGGCTTAAACATTCTCCCTATCGTGCCCAACGGGTTGGATCGTTTAATCCAAATTAGGATTCATGTTTGCTCGTTTTTGGAATGTATCCTATAATAACCGTTAGGAACGACATTTATAAGAAAAAATTGTCTCCCTGCAATTTGAGGAAGAACCTATCTTTCCTCATTCTCACATCTTTCACCAGAAAATTGAAAGAAATTATTTCTTTGCATCTAACAAACCTATGGAGACTCATAATTATATTTAAGAATGTATTTTTTATGAGGTTTTGAAAGAGTTGGATAATCTCTCTAAACTTAATCTATATTGTTATAATAATTTAATTATTAAAATGTTTAATAATCTTCAATTAATTACATTTTTGTAGAGCTTAATATAATTATTTGTATGAAAAATTATAAACTTTTCAATAAAAATTTAACTTTCAAAGTATATGGTATTATTTTCTTCATACATAAATAAATTAATATAAGAAAAAAAATGGAACTATCTACAATGTATGTGTATGTGACGGGTGATAGTATATATACACTCACATCACATACTCATCTTATGTCTTTTCTTAATACTACATGCAAAATAGAGTAACATTTCAAGATAAGTATAATGATATAATGCTTGTGTTTGTGTATAAGCGGAAAGTCATCCACTTTCCCAACTAAGTTTATTTAGAAAGGAAAAAAATAGAGGGGTCATTAATTCATAATGGTGTCTGAGAATAGAAAGATAAATTGGCCCCAACCAAGATAAATCCTCACCTTTTTAATATTAAAAAAAACAAAATCCATTTTTAAAAAATGTAAAGTAAACTATTATAAAGAATTTAAAATTTTTTCAGAATTAAATTAATATATATATATATATATATATATATATATATATATATATATATATATATATATATATATATATATATATATATATATATATATATATATATATATATATATATATATATATATATATATATATATATATATATATATATATAAATTAAAATTCTTAAGTGTAATTAATAAAAGATTAAGATGGATTTAAAAATAAATAAAATGGAAATGGTTGTGATCCCAAAGCTAAGCATCTCGACGTTAATAAACAATGAAGAGTCGTTAGCATATGGATTTGTAAAATGTATATACTTTAATTTTGTTATCCAATTGGGTGGTATTACTACTCTCTCACTTCTATGTGTTGCTCCTAAGCAACATTACAACTTAGTTTTTCAAGCTAAAGGCATGCGTAGCTCGAGATGAGTGAATATTTGAAATTTCTATATCCATGCTTGACAAATTACAAGTGAGAAAATAATTTACTTTCCATAGGTCCCCCATTATGATTATTAAACTTGTCGTCATTGTTGACCTATAGTTACAACAATTTGTAAATATACTATTGAAAAATACTAGTATTGATTAGTGTATGTTCACACTCTCCCATGTTTTTATGGGTTTGTATTTGGTAGCAATGAATCTTCATACGAAAAGAGAGTAGAGGGGAAAGAGAAAAAATTAGTTAAAGTTGTATATACAAAAGTTATAAAAAGATATAGTAAAATATATTAACATATTTACATAGAAGAGCATGTGACAATATTAGGTTCTTATACAATATTAGGTCCTTATATTAACATATAAATATATTAACATATTAACATAAAAAGTTCAAGTTGTATATACAAGAGCATGTGATAATATTAGGTTCTTATACTACTTTATGATATTGTTGACTTACATGGATATTGTTGACTTACATGGATGAACATCAATATTAAACTAAGATTAATATATCAGAGAGATACTACATATTCATTCAGAATTTTAATGTGATCGGTATGTGAGTCTTTCATTTATCGATACTCAAGCCTTCATATTTGAGACTTCATCTCACATTTGACTTATTATTCTAAATATTTTCCATCAAATAAAAACTCTTTTGTCCATGTACACTTGTATCGCTATTGACGGCTCTTTCTGGACATTCCAATACACCTCTTTCTGGGCATTTCAATTTCATCGGAACACCTCTTCCTGTGCATTTCGATACAAGTAAGTCGGTCTTTTTATTCGAACCAAAGATTCATGATACCATTTGTTGGGTCATGAAGAGAAGCATCAATATTAGATTAAGAGCAACACACAAGTGATAGAGATACCGCATGTGTGTTTAGAGAGGGTTTTCTATTTTTTCGTTCAAAAATAATTTGTTGAGAGGGTTTTCAATTTTTCTATTCAAAAGTAGTTTGTTGAGAGGGTTTGTAAATTTTCCGTCCAAATATTGTAATTGAGAGAGGATTTGCAATTTTTTCGTCCAAAAATTGTAATTGATAAAGGGTTTGCAATTTTTCCGTCCAAAAATTGTAATTGAGAAAGGGTTTTCAATTTTTCCATCCAAAAATTGCAATTGAGATAGGGTTTACAAATTTTCTGTTCAAAATTGTAGTTTGAGGGTTTCCAATTTTCTCCTTAAAATTTGCAATTTAATGAGAGAATTTTTAATTTTGTTTTGTAAAGATTTGAAATTGAATAATGAATTTGTGAGTTTTTTTTGTTTAAAAAAATGTTAAGAATAATAACATTGGTTATAAATGTGGAGACTTGAGTATTTATAAGTGGGAGAACTCATACACCTATCACATTAAGTTTTTGGGTGAGTATGTGGTGTGTCTCTCACAAAGGTGTGCTTCTCTTAAAGAAAAAACTCCAAAGTAAAAATACTCCCTCATGTTGACTCCCCGAATTTGTAGCTCCAATAGTGATTGACTCACTTGTATCGGAAGTATCCCCCACATGGTCGTGGGTAGAGTGTCCTATTGAAAAAGTGTCAACGACGGTGCAAGTGTTATGGGATACTCACACTTGAGAAAGAGTGTTGAGAATAACAAGTGTGAGTAGTGTGGGGAAGTCTCACATTGGTTAGAATGTGGAGACTTGAACATTATTAAGAATAATAATTCAAGTGTGACTTGGAATCCCACATTTGGTTATAAATGTGGGGACTTGAGTATTTATAAGTGGGAGAACCCACACACCTATCACCTTAAGGTTTTGGGTGAATATGTGGTGTCTCTCTCACTTGTGTGTTGCTCTTAGCCCAATGTTGATGCTCCTCTTCATGATCCAACAAATGATATCATGAGCCTTTGGTTCGAATAAAAGGCACCGACTTACTTGTATCAAAATGTCTAGAAAGATGTGTCCCATTGAAATCGAAATGCCTAAGAAGAGGTGTATCAAAATGCTCAAGAAGAGGTGTCAACGACGGTATAAGTGTATCTGGACAAAAAGAGTTTCTACTTGAGGGGTAGGATTATGGACTCACACTTGAGGGGGAGTGTTAAGAATAATAAGTCAAGTGTGAGTTGAGATCCCACATAGGTTATAAATGTGGAGACTTGAACATTTATAAGTGGAAGAAGTCACACACCTATTACCTTGAGGTTTTGAGTGAATATGTGGTGTCTCTCTCACATGTGTGTTTTTCTTAGCTAAAATATTGATTCTCCTCCTCATGACCCAACAAATATGAGATAATCCCAGATAAAGATACAAAGTCTTGTAGGAGATTTTTAGTAAGATATGACACCGTTAGAGTAAACACATGACTCTAAGAAAATAAAATGACAAAAACAAAAGATTCTAAAATTGAGATTCCCAGAGAATATGAAGTGCAATTGTTCTATGTGTTGCAGTGAGATAAAGAACGAGTTGACTAACAATTTCTTCTACGGCTAATGATGACTACATGGTGGTATACTTTCAAGAAAGAATTTTTTTTATCTTTTCACAGTCCCAAGAGTTTTGATTAGTGATGGGGAAATCCTTTCTGCAATAATCATTACGTGTAATGTCAAGCATATAGTGGAAAGTCCTTATTATCCTCAAACAAGTAGACAAGTGGAGATTTCAAACAGAAAACACACGATGATCATAGAGAAGTCAATGGGTGTCTCAAAGAAGGATTAGTCCAATAATTTTAATGATGCATTGTGGGTTTATAGAACAACATTAAAACCTCATTTTAGGTTACTTACTTAGCAGTTACTGTGTAGGAAATCATGTCACATTCGAGCGTGGTTAGAACATAAAGCATATGAGGTTAGGGAGTTTAGGCATATGGAGCACCAAGACTGTAATGTAGTAATCCAAACTATAAGTGGTCTTATGACACATGCACGTGGTAGGAGAGTCAATGGTGCCCTAATATAATTCATTATTGAACCAGTGTGACTACGAGATCAATTAAGAGGAAATGAGTCAAGACTTGTTCTTTTGATCCAAAGTCATGAAGAGAGCATGACATGACTTGCTGCCCCTATTTTAATGTTTTTAAGTGATCATGTTGTATCAAAATAAATAAATTGTAACCTGATCTTGCATTAATCTACCGCTTTTGTTTCAAAAAAATGTGTTATGGCCCAACTTGTCTAATTTTTTCCCAAAACACTTTACTTTTGTGTTTTAAACAATTTTAAAGCATCTAGAGCTTTAAATTTTTGTGAATTTCTATAGAACTAATATGTAATAATGGGATGAAGAAAAGAAAGGGATAAACAATGAATGATAAAGAAAGAGAACCATGGGGTTGTATAAAAATGTGTCACCTATCAACCCCCAAGGAATTATAATAGAATTGTGGGCTGAATTTGTAGCATTTTGTGAGTTATTATTGTAAAATAGCAAGCTACCATTGTAACTATAAATAGGAAATTATCATGAATAGAAGAACAATTTGAATATTGTTAAACAAACACATTGTGTGTTTTCAAAGATTTACTCCTTTAGTTTTGAATTGGACCATGTTTTGATCTTATCAAGAAACCATGTTTTATATGGTGATCTTCACTAAGGTTATCATCATTTATAATTCATAGAAAGAATGTGGTGCCCCATTTATATTCTTTTCTAATAATTTATTTCTAAATTTTCAATTGTTTCAATTTCGTCTCAACTCAACTATTGCTTAAAATATGTGTCCTTACTCCATCTTATCACATTGAAGTCACAAGCTTCATAAATTTACCAAAGTATGTCAAGAATTTTCTCATGCATATTCTGAATATTTCATAATCTTGAGATAGAGTATTCAAATTTAATCTTCTAAATTTTTTTGTTCCTCCCTAAGTGACCAATAAGGTATCCCATATCTCCTTGGTGGTATTGTTATGTGATACACGAAAAAATTCATCAATCCCTAGTGCGGATTCAAGAATGTTCTTTGCCTTTTTATCATAAAACGCTTTATTCATGTCTTCATTGTTCCAAGAACCTTTCATGTTTGGTTGTTCTACAATGTTTATGACAACTTTAGGAATGAATTGACCATTTTCAACAGCATCCAATATTCTTCTCCTTGTGCTTCTAGATACATTTGCATGTGTATTTTGCAGAAGTCATAATATTCACCAACGAAACATGAAGGTTTGTTTTGCTACCATCATCTACAAAAATAGCTTGTGCGAAAACCATAATCTTCCTAGTTTCAGGAGTAAGTTACCTAAACTTGCTCTGGTTCCAATTCATAGTGTAACCTAAGAAGGGGGTAAATTAGGTTACTTAAACTTTTCTTGACTTATAGACTATTTCTGATTTTAGAAACTTTTAGTGGGAAATGGAAGATTGATAAATCAAGAAATAAAGTGTTTATGATTTTACTGGTTTATTTTGCAGATAGCTTGACTAGTTTATTTTTCTAGATTATTCAAGTGAAGTGATAAAATAAAATAGAAAAATAAAATGCACAAAGAATAAAGAACACAACAATATATCATGGTTCCCCTTTCCAATTAAGGATAGTCCAGTCCCCTCACACCCTGTGAGAGATTTCCACTATTGTTAGATCTTTATACAACTTTACTCTAAGACTCTCCTATAATCTTCTAACAACAACAAAGAAGCACATCATTTCCTTGATTTCCAAAAACCAACGAATATGGTGGACTTTGAATCTCCTTGATTCAAATGACCTTTCTCAAACAAACTGAAAGAATAACAACTTCCTATTTGCAAATACCAGTAGAAAGTATAACCATTTTTCTTATTGACAAAATCACGACAAATTTGATGAAATAAATTACAACTGACAGATAAAATTGATTACAGATAATCTGTATGGGTTCTAATATTATGAAAATATATTCTTCACTTTCATGTAACAATTTAATCAATGAATATACCTTAAGTGCTCAATATTTTAAATAAACTTTTATCTGATATATGACATTTATTCAATAATTTTTTTATGTAAAAATATATGAATAAAGTAATTTTTCGGAAAGAGATAATTTGAAATCTAATTTTTTTTCTTTAAATACATCACAAGATGCCTTTTAAAATGAGTAGTGATGCTTGAAATTTTTTCATGATTCACTACAATGATTTGTGAAAAGGTTTCATGAACTTGTGCAATGAAGAGGTATTGCAATATTTCAAAAAAAATAAAATGTTTTAGTGCATAATTGATTGTGGTAAATGCATCAATTCATTGTACTAAGTGCAACAATAAAAAAAATGCAACTACTGTATAAGGTCTCTAGTATAAGGTCTCTGGTACGGCGGTAGATGTCTTAAGTGTCAGAGATGTGGTGTATTTGTAAGGTTAACAAACCAACGCGCAAATCAGCAAAGTCAAAGAGAAGAAACTGATAAATATATAATGAATCGTATCTCAATACGATGTAGAGTCACATTTATATAAGAATGACAGTTAAACCGTTTACGATGAATGTAACGTCTCACATGGAGACTATTGAATTGATCCAACGATTGAAATCTGAAGCTCTCTAGTAACAATACAATCTTTGCTAATAATTTGATATATATATATATATATATATATATATATATATATATATATATAAAATGTATTTGAGTTATTAACTTCTTTGTATACCGTATCTATATCAATCCAATGAATTGGACCAATAGCATTATACCACATATACATATACACTAGCCTCAATCTTTTGTAGGAAAAGAAAAAGAAAAACTTGGTACTATTTATTTGGAACCGGGTGTAGTGTATTGTACTGCTTGTTAGCACACACAGACAGCAAAACAAAACAACATGGACCGTACGTTAATCTCTGACTGCACTCGTGTCCTCCATCACCTCTTTCCATTTCCCATCTCTTTTTTTACCCTTATAAAACTAAAACGATACGTGGCAATAATGTAGTCAACCTCAACCTATGGAGGAATATTCAGATTCAATCCTGAAATAAAGTGTGACCACTTTGTTTGTCCCTCCAAAAGGCTGGTTGGTTGGTTCCTAGCTAATGTCTGTCTTCGACTTGATTGATTCATGGTGGGATCAATTCATTGGCCATGAAAAATACTAGTATAAACTATAAAGTACTCCTATGATAGAGTATTTATTTTCTCACTCAAAACTCTCTTCTTTCTTTCTTCTCGTACACAATTATCAGAATAGCTTATCTTACATAACAGTGTACTAAGGAGACAAGGGTTGTTGTTGTTTGCAGAATCACTTTTTTTTCTCTCTTTAGAATTCTGGTATCTGTTCTATCCACGCCATTCATTGGAGATCTTTTAGTCTAGGGTAGTACTAGAATGCACAGTTATCCATCATGATATCGTGATATTTTATAATTTTTAAGAGATTGAATTATCCGATTTAATATCTATACAACTTTGTTAATGCGAGTTATGTGATTAATTAGTTCATTTTATTTTATTCGAGTCAGTTATATAATTTAGCGACTCTTGATTCCATGACCTTATCGAAAAATGATGATGTTTTTAAAACATTGCTTACTAGAATAGAGCAAAATTTTCTTTTCTAGAAGTAAACTTCTTAGCAAGTAACTTATAACATTGTACTATAGTATAGAAATGCCGTTTTTTTATTATAAAAAGAATGGCTGCTTTATAGTACCAAAAAGAAAACCTACTTTCTCGTGAAATATAAATAATATGATAAATAAAAAAGAAAAGCCAGTAGTGTTGACACACATATACTTACTTAATAAGTTATCTTCCAGAAAAATAATTTAATTAGTTTGTTATTGGAAAACACACCTTGTCAAGTTGATCAACTTTTTCATAAACAAAACATTTAAAAAATGTGTTTGATATTCGAGATATTTCATACCAACTAAAACTAAAGGATGAATCATACCGTCCATTTATAAAACTCTGCATGAAATAATTCAACATAAAAATTATTAACATCTAACGAAGTTTCAATATAAAATTTTAAGAGGAACAAACTCTTTAAACTTAAGTCTTCACTACCAATATCGATATGCCAGTATTTTATCGCATATGTTGTGTTTAATATATGAGCGTGCTTTATAGTGGGGGAGTTGTGAGGTGAAGTTGAATGAAAGACAAAGATGTACTAATTAGTCAAAGGGTTTTGGAAGTGAGGAAGGGGTTAAAAAAAGTTGAAGAAAACCTAGAGAGAGTGTTTTAGGGTGAAAAAGACATGTAATCCATGATAAAGAGAAGCACATGGGTGCAACTAAGGAACCTTGTTGCGTGTCACAACCCCTTAATGTGTTTAAGGGACCACATACTCTATCCATATGACACGTGTTGGTTTGTTATTCATTCTAACATTTTTGTGAGCAGTGTCACTTTGAAAGAGTCCCTGTCCATTTGTCCATTCTTTCTTCAACTATATCAACTGTAGCCGCCATACTTGACAATGAGAAGTTAAAAAGTCATTTAATACAAGTAATGCGGTAAAAAAAAAAGTAAACATGCACTAAGACAATAGACACACTAAATTTACATTGATCATTATGAGTCCTTTTGTCACTGACATTTCTCACCTATGAATGTGAAGTTACTATAGCTTGAAGAAAACATACAAGAGAAAGAAAAAAAAATACTTAATATGGTTAAAGTGTTTTTCCTCTAGACACTTCAAAACTAGCAACAAAACAAAACAAAACCCTATCAACAAATACACAATGAGGAATGGATTCAAAGAACCTACAACATACGAAGAAAAAGTTGGAAAGTGAAAGATGAATACATAAAATGCATTAACCATGCGGGACACATATCGTTTTCAAACAAAAAGTGAAAACGGATATTTTTTGGAAATTTTCCTTTTTTGGTGGTGAATTTTGAGATTATGTTTTAGGTAAGATTAAAAGTATAGGATAAAATATGCTTCTTATAGTTATTTTAAGTGTATGGTAATTACTATAGGATAAGGATTAGGATCATAGAGCAATGTCAGCAGTAGAAAAAGAGGAAAGAGATCAATAGAAAGAGATTCGTTTTTAAGTTAATTTTTTTGGGATTAATTAATTTGACATATTTTAATTTTGTTTAGTATATTTTAATGAAGAATGGGTTATGGAATATGGTAGATAACATGCGCGTGACACATGCAAGATTCCTTTGGTTATGCTTTTGAGTTGTTATAATAATCTTAACTTTAGTTAAACTAATCAATCAACTCAAAACTAATTAAACAAGTGGGTGTCATGTTTATTCCGACAAATCCAGCAATTGTTTCCCATCTTCCAACTTTGATTTAATTTGATGAAGTATCTTAATCAAGATTTTTAGTCACACACACCCTGGCTAATCAAAGTGCAGTGTTAATTATTTTGTTGATTATGATATATTTGACATATATACTAGTAGTATAAAGCATTTTTTGATGTGCCTTCTTGTGTCAACGTGTGATCAATGAACCAATAAAATTTAATAATAATAATAATAATAATATTAATCATAATTATAACTAAGTAGTATGATTTAATTTAATTCAAGTTAGTATTTTTGGTTTCACAATAGTGAGAAACAGAAAATTTTCAAACACTAAAAATTAATTTTAATATATTTAAATAATGTTAATTGAAATTGATTAAATCTTTATAATTAGGGCCGTTTTGTTTTAACTTTTTTAAAAATATATTTTTTTATATTTTTAATAAAATTTGTCAAATTATTTTTACAAAAAAAATTCGTCCATTTTTTAGAAGTTAAAAGATACTTTGACTTCTAACAAGATAATGATACATTATTAAATATTAAAATAGTCAAAATCACATAATTTTTAAAAATATATATATTTTTTAAAAATAATTTTTATCAAAAATTATTAAAAATAACTTCAAATTTAGTTTAATTTTTTTATAAATTTCAATAATATGATGAAATACCTAAAATAATATTTTATGCAAAAATATTTAAATTTTATTTATTTATATATATATTATTAATATTTTTTAGTTAAAATATGTAACAATATTAAATCATTTTTTAACCGAAATAAACAGACCTTTAATTTTAATTAAAAGTTAGAATTTGTAATTTTTGTCTTAAATATAACCTTTAAATTAAAATTAATTATTCAAGCTATTTTTTATGTAAATGCATCGATCTAAAATAAAATATTCTATATTTAATTTAATTTTAAATATCATCAACTTTCCAATATAACACACAATAAATAATTTTTAAAAAAAATTAAGCATAGTGGGCCCTCTAATTTTATGATTCTAGCACATTGAAGTGAGACACTAGATGAAACTCCAACACATACACATGACCCATGTGTAACATTTTTTATGAGCAAACACTTACTCTCTACAACCTTATACATCGCAAATCTTATATAGAAATATCGACCTAAAAAAATGAAACAACTTAACCCTAGTTCTATGCATCATTCAAACACCAAACTTGTTTGTAATTAAACAATTATAATGAGTACAATTTAATTTTAGTGTAACACATGTGAGCAATATTATTATAATCATGAAGTGCTCAATTTTGTTTTGTGTTGTATGTGTCACACACAATACACTTCCATGTTTCCCTCCTTCCATACTAATCACTTCCACACTAGCTAGGTATAGCCATGAATAAGATATTAAGTAGGGTTAATTTAATTTGAGTAGCTATATTATATTTTATTATAAGATGCATGGTGGTGAAATGAACGAGTAAGCTTCTACTGTTTCTTTCCTTCTTTATGCTTAACCTATAGGCCTAGTTTTCAACAACCCCTAATTTGCGCCACAATTTGGGCCATTATTATACATAGTATATCTAGATATAGGTTATTTTTGTTCACTGCCAATGAGTCTATAGCGCATGGACCTAGGTAGTGTCATTGGTTTCATGGCCAAATAAAATGTTTATGTCAGCAATTAAGTGCCATTGTGTTAGCTAGAGAGTGACTAGCAATCAACTAATCCCCCACTAGTTAGTAAACAAATATGATTAGTAAGGGATAAGAATGTAGATGTAAATTTTATTCTTTATTTACCAAATCTTTACCTCTAAAAATAATTATATATTAATTAAAGTCATCAACCAAACAATTATATAATTCTTCGAGTATTTCTTAGCCGAGGCAAGGTTAGACAAATGAAATTACACTTAAATAAGGGAAAGACGGTTTTTTTTTTATTTAATGGTGTTTACGAGTTTCGTGAGGCATAAGAAAGAGTCAAAGTTCAGTAAAATTTGACGATTGAACATTTGAGATCATATTTAATAATTTTATATGTCGTGCAAATGAGAGGAAAATAGAAGCACAATTTGAAAAATAAAACACGTGTGGAGAATGTCAAGAATTGTTCCGTAAAATGAAAGACATTGAGTTAAATGTTGGGTGTCGCATATCCCAAACAAAGGGAATTCACACATTACATGCAAAAATAATTGAATAAGATGTCATTTTTCTAGGTCACGATTATATAGTCATTAGGAAAGTTTTATTTATAAATACCATAATTTATAAATTATTCCAGACATCAAACCATCAATCAAGTTATTTTACGTATTTTTATTTATTTTACTTTACTTTATTTTTATGCATTTCTTATCTTAAGAGTTCAGACAATTGAGGAACCCATATTTGAAGGTCATAATTCATCCTTTAGTGTATTTGTTTGAAGATAAAGGAATCAATATTGAGAGTTCTTAGATGATATCTCAACCAACCTTCAAGTTCGACAACAAATTTCGCGTGCTTGACGACGGGACATTGCGGTCATAATCACTAAAAAGCCATGTTCAATAGGTCAAGACTATGGCTGTGGAGTATGCCTTGCTGTGTGAAAATAATCTTAGTAATATAGATCAATCATAAACATCATCAACGAAGAGGCCAAGCCAACATTGGCCTTAAGAACCTCATAAATAATGGGAATGATATTTCCACCACTTCTAGAGGTACCTATTGATCCACTTGAGGAACTAGTGATAATGAAAACATATTTTATTGAAACAATTAGACATGGGGATACATGAAATTATCTATTAATTATCCAAGATTTTCGAAGTATAAATTCAAGCAACAAAGTATTTAATCATTATTAAATAAGAATTCAAGCAAAGACAATTATAACATGTGACGTTCCACTTCATTTTATATCTTATTTATGGATGTCTGAATATTTCTTATTTATAAGTTTTACTCTCATTTATCTTCTTGTAGTTGAAACTAATTTTATTTTCTTATAGTTGAAACTAATTTTATTTGTTTCAATTGTGTTTGGTGCATTATTTATTTGAAGTATGTGTTTGTTATGTGCACATGACACATCTCATTCATTTGAGCATTCCATTTACTTTTTCGTCTTAGTCTTCATTTGCATAATGTCATGCATTTGTTCATTTATTTGCATCTAGGCAATTTAATTCATTTGATCATTTTACATTCATTTGCAACATGTCATTCTAATTGGCATCAAAGTTTTCTTTTGTCGAAATTTTATCACGTGCATTAAAATTATATTCATCACATTAACCTTATGATTGTGCATTAAAACTAGTTTACAAGTTTTTATTCTTTATTTTTCAAACTTTCAAACCTTCTTTTCCCCCCCTCCTAATTCGAATCATAGAGAAGTCTGATTCAAATCACAACAGGATTGACAATTTGACTCGAACCATAACTGACTAATCCGAGTCAAAAGGATGAAATTATTCTGCATTCTCCACTGAACACTTGATTCAAATCACAACATTCCTTGATTTGAATCGAAAGAGGTTTTTGCATAAATTAAGCATTTTGATTCGAATCAAACTGATATTTGACTCAAATCAAATCAAATAGTCTATTTCTAATTTGAATCAACAGTCTCCCTGATTCGAATCAAACTCATTTCAACTTCAAAGTTTAAACAGAGCGTCTTTTCACATTCATCATTACACACTTTGTCATATTGTATTCCTTCCTCGCTAGCATAGTTTAGTTATCACTATAGTTATAACAACCAAACCAAACACACTTTGCACATCCCTGTTACTATTACAACTATCATGTTACAACCACTAATACAATCACCTTATCCTTGTACGAAATTAACACATTTTCATGGATACAATAGTTTACTCACCACATTATGGTTTTTGTTAGCACAACTACTGCATAACAATTTTTAACACCAACGAAATGGTGTCATTGGCAGGGATTGTTGGTCACTTCAACATGGCAATAAAAAACAATTTTAGCTTATTTAAATTATGTTTTTATTTTTTTATTTATTTTATGTTTTATATTTTATTTTAATTTTATTCTCCTTTATATTACTAATGGTGTTTGTTTGTTTAGTTTATGCATAGTATAGGATCAAAAGATTTATCGTTTGATCAAGAAAATAAAAGATCATAAGGGAAGTCCAACAAGCTACTCACATAGCTAAGCAACGAGAGGAGAAGATGACCAAACCAAATGTTTGTACTTTAGGAGATTTTAGGTAACAATCAGGTGAATAAGTAGTGGCTTACGGATTCCAACCGACAAACTAATGCTATTTTGATATAAAAGGTTATGTTATTTTAGGATTAAGAAACATCGCATTCGATTAAAGTGCTCTTATATATCCTTATTAGCACTTTGAAATATTTAAAGACATGAGTTAATTTTGAAATCTAATTAGAGTAAGTGAAAGATAAAAGAGACTTTCGATATTTGCGTTTACACTAACATGAAGAACTAAAGATTGGATAGAAGCACTGCAAGCAAAATAAACTACATGGTTGGAGCTAGAATATTTTTTTCTAGAAATACTTTATTATATGAATAACTTTATGGACTTGATGGATGTCATTCTGGAGAATTTTAAGCGTCTGACGGTTGTGAATTATGAAGTGAAAGAGCAACTCAAGCTTCATGGTGATAAGACAACTAAGTTAGAGGATATGCTTGTACAAGTCTTATCAAGAACTCCAACCCCTCCTAAACCCTAGTTTTAAAAAATTTATGGTTATTTCATTTTTGTTCTGTGTATTCTCATACTTTGTGAATGAAATGATTTTTTTTTGTGCATGATGTTTGTTTTTACTTTGTCTTTTACTTCTTTTTGAATGATGACAAAGGAGAAGAAAAAGAATGACTGATTTTGATATATCTAATTCCATTCTGAAACCCAAACATGCTTCTAACTTGGTTATTTTTTTTAGAACTTTGTAAAAGTTCATCTTTCTAACCAAGTGTTTCAGGAACAAGGCTTGTTCAGGTTCTGATCTATATTCTAGTGAACCAAGTTGAACTTTCGCTCTGAAATTAGGATATGAAACCAGTTCTGGCTCAGACATAAGTTATACTATCAGCAATTTGAAAAGCTTATGTAACCGTGCATATGAAAGCTCTGACAAATCATGATATGTGACGTGGATGATAACCAGACTTATGAAAATCTCAAACAGGGACTATGTATGAGTTAATTCTATACCCAAGTTGATGCATTATGGGAAGCTACTTCGTCCATGTTTACAAGGCTTATGTATTATGGGAAGATAGCAATCAGATGTTAACCAGATGTCTTACTTTCTGAAAGAGAGTAACTACCAGGCTTTTGCCTTATGGGAAGTTATTTCTTTCATGCTGATTAAAATGTTTATATGTGTTAAGATTTCTTTTAAGTTTTAAATTCAGGGGGAGCTTGCAAACCTAACTCTGAAACTCTAAGATGGAAAATTAACTTTTAACAATATAAAATTCAAGGGGAGCTTACAAACCTCACTCTGATGCTTTTATGGGATTAAACCAAGTAAATATTGTTCATCAAAATACATGGTTTTGTCATCATCAAAAAGGGGAAGATTGTTAGAACAAGATTTAGTTTGGAATCTGGCCTTTAGTTTTGATGATAACAATGCATTGTTTCTTAGAGAATAATTTTGTACATTAATTATTTTGCTGTCTATTGTGTAGCTTTAGCTAATATGTTCTAACTCTGAAGCAATGACGTGTGACGTCATCTGAAGCAATGACGTGCTAAATCTTATGACTGTGACTCTAATTATTAGAGCCTCTGAAGGTTTTTCTACCTTCAAGATTATGCACTCAAGTTCTGAAGACTCTAGAGAACAAGATCTGGAGATTCTGATGACCAGGTTCTGAGGAACTGTGTCAAGACTCTAAAGACCAAGGTTCTGAAGATTCTGTCAACTTGTCTCTTGATCCTTCTAAGCATGTTTCAATATCATTTTATCAGAATCCTCTGAAGATTAGAAGATAAGATCAAAAGTTTTGCGTTAGAAAAATAGTACATAATACAAAATCACCTTTCCTCCACTACCTTGATTTTGTGGGCTAAGAAATTTATTATTTTACCATTTTTTCACTTGTATGCAAACCGTTATGAAAGTGACAGTTGCATTTCAGTATTCCAATTCTAGCCTCCAACAGATATATTTCTATTCCTATATAAAGGAGACTTGAATATTTGAAGAGGTTGCCAATTAACGCTTACGCTATTGAACATACACAAGCTTTTAGTAAAATTTATTTTCTGTGTATATTCTTTATAAGCACACAAGAGTTTTTGCTTGTTACTGTTTGAGATATATTCTTTGTATTAACTTGTGTTAATATGTTTTTTAATAACATTCCTTGTAAACTCAACTTGTAAATCTCAAATATGCTTGAGTGGTTTCCTTGAGTGACTAGATTTTAGTCAGATAGACTCAAGAAGACAAGGACGATTTATATTTATGGTGTATGTAATCAGGTTTTGATTATAGTGGATTAAGTCATTCTTGAGAAGGAGAAATCACCTTGGTATGGTGGATTAGAGGTAGCTTCGTTAACGGTGAACTAGTATAAAAATAACTTTGTTATTTTTCTTGTTTGTGTTTTTGCTTTATTGAGTTGGTTTTGGAAAAGCTTTTGTTTTTAGAAATCCAATTCAAACCTCTCTTTCTTGTGTTTCTTGTCACATTTATTAATCTTTCCAGGGCCAACCTTGAGGGGGAGTTGGTCAATCCCCTTATGTTCCAGAATGAACACTTCATCTTGAAGGTCTTCAAGTTCCAACCTTTGATTTGGTACCATACCTTCCCCTCATACTTTGAGATTTCTTACTTGACCTAGAAGTCGCCATTTTGAAACCAATTGGATGATTTTCATTTTGTGTAGTCTTGTTTCCATCATCTTTTATGTCCTCTTCTTCAGCCATATTTTCCCATGAGTCCTTCAAAAATTTCATGTTCTATTGTATGTTGTTGTCTTCCTATTGTATATTGTTGTCTTCTTGGTTCATAACTTGTATGACTCATTCCCCGTCTTGGGTAGCATCCACAAATTCACACCTAACACTGCTAGAACCGTTGCAAGTACTATCATTGTCCTCTAGTTGAATGTGGTTCTCCCCTTTATCAACTTCGTCGGCTTCTGAAAGATTCATTAAATAATCAAATATATTATGAAAGGCCACATATTTTCTTGATCAAGAACCATCAAGCTTGGTCTAGTTGTGTTATCATTTTGTGTGTTATCTGCATTTGAATTCTTAGAAGTACCGTCATCATGGACCATTATAGGAGCCTTATCTTTCTCAACCTTGTTATCCTTGATTGGTACATATTGTTTCTTCTCAGCTAATTTGTGTTTTGAATTTCTTAGTCCTTCTTTCTTATTATCTGGCTCTTCATGTCGAGTAATCTTGTTGCAACGAGAAATAAGGTGACCTATCATCCTACAATGACTAAAAAAAGCTGGAACATTTTCATAGTCAATTTCAACAAAGAAGGTAAAGCCTTATCTTTCAACTAAAACCTTTTGCCTTAATGGTTGTACCAAGTCTATGTCTATCAAGACCCTAACAAATTGACCAAATGTTCTATCAAACATTGGTTTTGATACAAAGGAATCTGCAAATTGGTGTTCCGAGACTGCATGCAATAGTGAAGAGGATTTTAGGTCTCCAATATTCTTGAGTCAAACCATAGAGCTTTACCCATACTCGAGTAAAGCTGTTTTTCTGGGTAATAGGGTTGAAATCTTTTGACCAAGCAAATAGTTTGAGGTATCCATGTTTCAGGTTCCAAGAGACCACCGATCGAACCCGCCTCACATCTTCAATTGAATAGAAAACAAATTCGTAGAACCCTTTATCAAGCAAAATGACTCCCAATTTTTCTAAGTCTATACACAATAGAGATAACTTGTTATGGGCAAGTAGTGTTACAGGTATTGAACCTTTATGCCAGTTGATCCTTCCATGTAGGTTGTTCTTGCAAGCATCAATACCTGTTAAATCTTCTTTTTTTGGAATCGAAATCGCTATTCTATCACCTTTTAAGCATAGTTGCGGAAGCTGGGAGAGAGGAGTGTTACAAACATTTGAAACCGCCTCTGCAAAAGTTTTTTGTGGTTTTGGTGTTTCCTTTAGTATTTCCTTTGATTGTTTTGATTGATCAAGGTCTCCATAGAAACATGCCTAAGGGATTGTGACATTCGTCATGATTATCGAACTCACCGCAACTATGAAAATGAGTAGAGGAAGAAGATGACCTAAAAACGACAATGGATTTTTGAACAATAACTCAATCGCGAGAGCACTTTTCAATTTTCTTCAAAATAAACTAAACATAATTCAATCAATAATTAAATAACATTCTATTTGAATAAAATCTTAGCACTTGCACCCAATTTCATAATCAAAATTTTAAATATTTAAACTAAATTAAAACACTCAAAAATTGGACACATATATACAAGTCTCAAATTACCATGAACACCCTAAGGTAATAATAGTAAGTAGCAATAAAGAAAGAAAAGTATAAAAAAATGCCATCTAAAAAAGAGCCAAGCTTTCTATCGAAAGACAAAGCCAAAGCTAGTCCCTTTCATCAAAAGATTGAAGTACCCTACAAACACAAAGATTAGGTTATTCCCCTATCAAAAGCAACAAATCTCCACAGCTAAGTGAGTATCTTCGAGAGACTACATTGTCTATAATAATCAAAGATTCTGCTACTTGATTAAATTAAGTTCTTAATCCCTTAATTGATACTAATTAATTAGAAAAACTTGGAGCAAATGTACGAAACGTGGCATGTTGCTTCGTACTTTGGTTCCAATTTAAGGGATTCCAACCTGGCTATCTTTCATAAGCACATGGATGCCACTGATTTTGTTCCTATCTTTTCTATACTAGTACCTTTTTTATTTCATACTCTTATATAGCATTGAGTAATAAGTAAAGACAATTAATGTAAATATGTTACAAAAATGAGACATGTGATGGGCATAAAATATGGGACATGTGTCTATCAATTAGATATGGAAATGGAATCTTGGGACCAATGGATTGATCTCTCAGGTGTTCTTGGATCCCAAGACAAGTATACAGATTTCCCTCTTTTCCTATACTTTTTTTTTATAAATTTAGATATGTTGTTTCTAAAGTTTGATATAATTTTGTTAATTTATTCAAAATAAATATGCTTAAATAAATCATTTAACCTATAAACTACTTTAACAAATTCGGTATATTTGGAAGTTTAGGTTGAGTCTAACTTCAAATTTAAGAGAGTTCATCACAATTTTAAATCATTCACAGAATTGAATTGAACCAACATAAATGACTATTGCGCTTCAACTCTAAGTGAAAATCTTAAAGACTTGTTAACATTAATAAAAGTATTAGACATGTAATAAATAAATTAATTAAAAAAATATATAAATATTTATGACTCAGTCGGAGTCCGTAAGACTATTAAAAGTGAATAATATAAAAAAAATACAAATAACTTTTTTAAACTATTCACACCAAATATAACATTACGACTCCAACTAACCTAAATCCAATTGGATTATCAATTAGTGTCCAAAGCATGGAAATAAATTAATATTACCTATATTCCTTTTTATAAGAGATAATTTATTTTTTAAATTTATTGAATAATTAATATATCTGATCTATAAACGGATTAAATACATTGATTATTCAATAAAACTAAAAAATAAATTGTGTCTTATATAAAAGAAGAGAGTTAGGAAGAAATAATAGGAATTAAATTTGATTTTAATTTGACATGACATTTTAGAGAAATTGATTAAATATAATATCTTATTTTTATTTGTAGTTTATTATAATAATATATTTAAATAAGCAAAATTATATATATATATATATATATATATATATATATATATATATATATATAACTTTATAATTTAATCTAATAAAAGAATTGACTCTCGTCTTTATTTATTTTTAATTAAAAAATCATATTTGTTGATACTTATAAATCAACATTTTTATAATAATTTTTTTTATTAACATAAGTAAAAATTCCATAAATACACATAAATAAGGATTGTCAATTTGGAAATCCTTTAATTATTTCACATATTCTATTCATATATGTGGGGAAAAAATGATAAAAACTAATCATTCATTGATTCACATAGTTATAGGACAAATCATATAAGACTTTACCTCATGTTTAGTTTTATACAAACATGCCACGCATGGAATTAATTCATGTAGACACAAACATTGATACAAATTTAAGGAAACACGTGAAGGTGAAAACTTTGAAACAAAAAGAGAAGTATATAGGCAAATTAAGCAGTGGAAGATAAGGTTCCATGTTAGGATAATATGATACCAAAATATATGTTTAATGTATCTGACACCAAATATGGGATTGTTGAATGCCCCATCTGAGAAACGTTTACACAAGAAAGGTAGTGACAGATCAATTCCTCACCTAAAGGATTTTCGATACTTTTTGCCACTTTTGATCCATTCATTGAAATTCAACATGCACAGATATATGAGACTTGTTGTATAGTTATGCTTTCTATCTCAAAGTGAACGATAGTGATGTTCATGTCTATCCTGTCCAATAATAACTCACTCCGTTTTTTTCAATATTATTATTAATTATGTAAAATTGAGTTTAATTAAAAAAAATTGAATGCAAATAATTTAGATTCTCCAAATATGAATCTAAACATAGAGTTACATATATATTAAGAAAATTAATTAATATTATTATAAATTTTGTATTATTTATAATACTCTTAATCATTTAACTTTTATCAAAATTGTGTAACTTAATACTATTTTAAAATTTGAAAATAATAATTAATAAATAAATAAATAATCTTCAAAAGACCGACATTAAAAAAAGGAGTGGAGGGAGAGAATTAGCTTGGCAAAATACTAATTAGACTATATATTTGCATGAAAAATATATTCATAGATATCATCCTCTTCAACTTTGATATGTGGAAATGACATATGGCTATATTTAGTTCTTTGGACCCTAGTCCAACTTGTTGCGTATAGAATTTGGGAATTGCTTTTTTTTATTTTTATATATTTTTATTCGTTATTGTAAAAAGTTTTAAATGCTCTTGACATCTAGATCATTGGATGCATCTTTTTTTCATATATTTCAGCATAAATTATTAAGTCACTTTTAGAAAGTCCACCATCTGCAATATGTGCTATCTCAGACAAATTATATATAGATCTCACCATCTGACTTATAAAACTTATGAAGTTATTTGAAGAAGTGTTATCCTCTACATCTGATGCTGATCAGTTATACTAGGTGGAGGTAGTACCATGTCATTTGAAGGTTCTCCATCGTAGAAAGGTCTAGCATCACTACACATTAAACATGTAGGGTGATTTGAATATGTGATACTTTAAAGTACCACTATAAATAACCGCCTAGAAATTGCCAAGGAAAAGACAACCATTACATTATCTCTAAGAGCACGAACACTACTCACAATGTTAGACCTAAACCATTTATCAATGCCCTCATATGGCATAACATGGACTAGTCTAGGGATGCCCTAAACATACTCAAATTGGCACAGACACCTCTCAAATAAATATCTAGCCATAGAACAGTATCATCAAACTTTTGATGCACTCTATGGTCTTTGTATGGTGTCCATATGATATAGTCTACGGTTAGCGCATTGATCCTTCGCACTTACTCCTTAAGAACGCCTGAATGAGAATGTATAGCCCTCCATATGGTGTCCATGGCAATCCATTTGTGATAAGACCACGATCATGCTTGTCACAAATGGACGAAATATGCTTGTATATCTAACACTACACAAGAATAAAAAATTACACATACAAAATGTCTTTGATAAATAAGAACTAAATAAATACAACATAATAAATATTTATAACTAAAATAATCTCATGTAACCGACAAGATGTCTCGTCTCAAAGACAATCGCCTCTCCAAGGGAAGTATATAATATTGTCAAAAGTATCACATCCTCATGCCCAGTCGAGATGCTCAAAGTCAGAAAATAGGGATATGCATCTATCATCGATGTATACTTGAGGCTTATCCACTAAGATAATACATTCTACAAGATGCAGCATGTATATCCTAACAACCTCCTTATACATAAAGTGTTGCATCAGTGTCTAATATGTATCCCAGAGCCAAGAGAGATGAAAGTGAGCATCTTTGTTAACCTTGAACTCCTCTAAGATTGTCCCCAGTGTAACCCCCTGGAACTGCTCAGCAGTATTACACACAAGTT
The DNA here is from genome assembly GCF_024323335.1 of Lathyrus oleraceus. Classification (NCBI taxonomy): domain Eukaryota; kingdom Viridiplantae; phylum Streptophyta; class Magnoliopsida; order Fabales; family Fabaceae; genus Lathyrus; species Lathyrus oleraceus. The sequence goes on from NC_066580.1 coordinate 451,373,013, forward strand.
CTTGGTTAATGACAGAAGCGATGAAGAAGTTACCTGCAAATGGGAGATGGAAGAGGGTGGAGACATCATCCAGGGTAATCTATATCTCACCAAATTGAATATAAGGAGGATGTCTCCTTATGCCATCACTCAACAAAAGCGGACAACATCGAGCATGGCAAGGGAAGAGTCCACCAATGAAAGCAGGCCAACATCAGCAACAATCGCCCTCACCTCATCTGACATATGCACATCAGATAATTTCTTCAAATTCACCCCATCGGTAGGCACGTTCAGTGAGGCGTGGTCACGTAACAATTAAAGTATAAACTATAAGTTACTTTCAATTAAGCAGTAATAAATAAATAAAATAACTTAAAATAAAATGTTTATACCTCTCACTACCATAATATAAATTCCACATGATCGTTATATCCAATGATCAAGATAGGGTCATTAGGCCTTCCAGAGAACCTTTCATCTGTGTGTATGGACAAAAGTGGACATAGAGAACGGTGAGGGAACAATCCACCAATGGAAGTAGGTCGACATCACCGATAATTGCCCTAACCTCATCTATCATATGCACATCACATAATTTCTTCAACTTCGCCCTTGTGGGTGGACACCTTCAATGGGGCATGATCAAGTAACAATTAAAGTATAAACTATCAGTTACTTTAAATTAATCAATAATAAATAAATAAAATAACTTAAAATAAAAAATTTATGCCTCTCCTTTCCATAATCTAAATTCCACAAGTTCGGCATACCCGGTAAGAAAATTGGGCATTCTAGGGAACCCTTCATCTGTGTGTACAGACGGCTTCGTAATAGCCTAAGTCTCCACCTCAGTATCAACTATAATATGAACCTCGGTATCATTTTGAGGAGGAACCTCAATATCATTTTAAGGACGAACCTCTACATCATAAAGAACGACAACATCTGGCTCGATATCAAGATCTCTAGCCCGTCCAACTATATGACGTTTACGCTTCAGAGTGTAGGATAATCGAGTTTGTTATATCCTCATGTGGTGAGAACCGATGGAGTTTACTCTACCCTCCCTAAGATGCAATTGCTCTCTTTCATCTCTGCCATCTCCACTAAAGTACTCTCTGATGTTGTCTTTACTCTATCGAGAAATATAGAAACAATTATTGGAACATTTATTTGGGGGTTCAACATGAGAGAGCATTTTTATATTTCTTTAGCATTTTTCTCTATGAGCTACACACCTTGTGAGAGACACACCACATACTCACCCAAAATCTTAAAGTGATAGGTGTGTGAGTTCTCTCACTTATAAATGTTTAAGTCTCCACTTTTTTAATCAATGTTAGACTTTTCCACACTTTGCTTCTCAAAGTTCTTAACTTACACTTGCTTTTTCTCAACACTCCCCATAAAGTGTGAGTCTATCCACAACGCTTTCCCTAAAGCGGGAGCTCTTTTATCCACATACACGTGTACCTCCGTTGACACTTTTCAACAACACATCTCCTACCCACCAACTGTGGGGGAGTAATTTCGATATAAGGAAGTTGGTCCCTCACTCGAACCAAAGGCTTCTGATACCACTGTTGGAACATTTATTTGGGGGTTCAACATGAGGGAACATTTTTATATTCCTTTGAGTTTTTTCTCCATGAGTAACACACCTTGTAAGATACATACCATATACTCACCCAAAATCTTAGGATGATATGTGTGTGGACTCTCTCACTTATAAATGCTCAAGTCTCCATTTTTCAAATCAATGTGAGACTTCCCCACACTTTGTTTCTCAAAGATCTTAACTCACATTTGCTTTTTCTCAACAACAATATTGTAGTGTTTTTCTCTAGTCCTCACTATAACTAAAAAATATAACAAAACAAAAAATATTGAACTACCAGATTTTTTAAAAATCTAGAAATGATTATGTGTTACGGGCATTTTTGAAAAATGTAGTATTCTACATGTGTTTTTACCGATATTTTTGAAATTGTTGATACACATGTATGCTTTTTTATTAACAATTTCAAAAACATCGATAAAAATGCATGTTGGGTACCGTATTTTTCAAAAATATCAATAAATATGCATATAATTTTTTGGATTTTATTTAACATTTCGAAAGTACCAGTAAATAAAACATGTTTTTTTTCTAAAAATCTTGTATAAATACTAAATTATAGTATAAATACATAAATTTAATGAAAAAATCGCTTACTTTTAATTATCTTGTCGAAGTTTCAAAAAATCTGGTAGAACGAAGCCTTTTTAAAATCTCAGAAAAATAACAATATAAATAGTGAAATTCATAATTTTGAAGTGCGGGAATATTATGATAAAAACATTATTAGTAATATGTTTAGATATAAAAAATTGGGTGTCAAGGTAAAATTCCCTCAACAACATTAGGGTTCATACCCTATTTATATATTTATATTTTCCAAGTACTTGAGTGTTTCAAAATATCATTCAAATAAAAAAAATCTAAAAATACAGTTTTTTTTCTCACAAAATGCGTACCCTCCAAATAACTGAAGATTAAAAAAAAATCAAAGTAGTATGTACAAATTATTTACAACAATACACTATGTATTTTTTTCTCACAAAAAACATACTCTCCAAATAACTAAGAAAATGTTTTTTTTATAAAGTACTTTGCACATGCTTAATTTACTTCGATTTTTTTTGGACATAATCCAATTTGTTGTAGATAGAACTTTAGGCCCATATATCTTATCCTAACAAACACTATTAGGGTAGGTAACTCTTAACAACATTTGAGTTCATACCCCCATTCAGTTCATACCCCATTTATATTTATATGCTTCCAAGTATTTGAAAATTTCAAAATCCAATTTAAAAAATAAATAATTTTTTTTATCACAAAACAAATACCCTCCAAATAAGTAAAGATCTAAAAATTCAAATTTAAAGAGTATATATCATGAAATTTCTTAGAATTTGTACATTCTTGAAATTAGTATGAGTAAATGGCAATTTATTATAGTATTACCTCCATACCAAAATTGAAGTTATTTTACCAATTTTACAAATTATAAATATAATTCATTTTGTATGAAAAGTAATTTTTTTTAAAAAATTATATTTTATTGAAATAAGAAAGATAAATTTTAAAAAATTGAAAGAAAAAAGAAAAAAATATACTTAAAAAAACAATAAAAAATAAATTAATAATTTATTAATATATAAAATAATTTATAATAAAATTAATGTTTTTCCAGAACAGTTAATAATTAAAACATAGTAAACAATGTTTTTTTTGTCGAATAGACTAATGGTCGATACTTTATTTTTAATGGTGAGTAAATAAAATGTTGCAAGTTCGAATTCAAACCTTTGTAATTGATTACGATTGCACAATTATCAATTGAGTAGGTTTTAAAAAAAACATTTTTAAGAAGAATATATATATATATATATATATATATATATATATATATATATATATATATATATATATATATATATATATATATATATATATTTGATTTTTTTTTCCGAAATGAATATTCAAATCAGTATGTAATTGGAAGAAGTCAACAAGAGGGCTTGTATGATTAAGATGAGTGAGAGTGTCCCATTTTTTAAGAGAAATGTTCTTTTCATTCTTAGGGTTGCATTCCATACCTCTAAAAATTCACAAATATCCTTATTTTGTTTGAAGATGTATTTCAGGACACATCTAAATTACATCAATCCTTCGTAATTCAACCACACACCTCATTTTTGTCAAAATATGATTCGTGCATCTTTATAAATTTTCAAGTGTGTATCCAGACATGTATCTTCGAAATACTACTGAATGCTTTCTGTGCAACAACATTTTCCTATATTTGATATTTTTTAAGCCAGCATACTTTAGATCATTTTATGCCATAAATTATATAAGGAAAATGCATACATTAATTGATTCAAACATACTACACAATTATGAACAAAGTCATACAATTATTAAAATGTATCGACCATACATAACTTGTTTCAAAAAAAAATTTAAAATACAACCAAACATAAACTATCGGGTATGTCTAACCTATGACTTCTCGCTTGTACTGCAAGACATTTTGTGTCTCGACAATCGTGTCTTCTAAGAGAGCCAACTGAGGACTACCTTCCTTAAAAAGTTCAGCCTTTATGCTCGATCTTCCCATATCCACAATACGCCAACGGACTGTCGCCATGTCCTCGACGTGGTCATCCAGTACCTCCTAATTAAATGGAATATGTGGTCTTCCATAAGCGTTTAGTGTCGTGATAGGGTGTGAAATACATTAGAACCATGTCACGTAGTCATCAACGTAAGCCCATTATACAGGAGGTGACACCTTGTGATACTCCTCTAGTACCAAGTGACTCTAGAGATCCTTAAGCATCACATCAAGATATTTGCGGCGGACGGTGGAAGGAGCGAACTCGGAGGGGGGGGGGGGAGGGGAGGTCTTAGAATAATCTGCATATACCCAAACTGGAACATCACTCGCTCGGACAAATACATCATACTTGACCTGCATGCTAGCCATCCAAAGTATAATAAAATGAGGTTAAGCGGACACGTCTAGTAGTGAATGCTTGTTTATTGGTGTTTTTAGTAACAATTACAAGTTTAGTTTACTCAAAAGATTAACTCGAAAAATATCAAAGACAATTTATGTAAAGAAAATATACAATGAAATGTGTGTGTTTTAGATTTAAAACGCTTGAGTAATATATCAACTGAATGCAAGCAATAAACTTTGGATAAAAATAAAAAGCAATAAACGAACTAAATGACATATATTATAAATGCTTGAAATACAAAGGATTTGCATAGAATCTAAATAATGGACGCAGACTCACATTTCTCATAAATAATTTTGCTTGATGACTTGGGTACTCTAGTTCTATAGAGAATGAATGAGAATTTTGAGACCCCTATTACAATGTATAATCCTGAACTATATACTAGTCCTAAAATAACTGTCGACAACGCTTGTTGGTTACATGTTTGACTCGTGTCTACTACGTGCGGTTGCTTTGCTTTAACTTACTTACATGTGTATTCAAAGAGAAACTGCTGAAAACCTAACAAAACATGGTGATAATTGCATTGATAACTGTTTATGAACGCTTTAACTGCCCTCGTCGAAGGCTGAGACATCTCAACATCACATAATGACTTGAAAATATTCTAAGTCCTAAAACTTAAAAGTGTCGAATTTGACGTCGTCGAAGGATTGTTGTGTGATCTTTCAAGATTTTGAACATGTTTGGAAGAGAGAGAGAGTGATCTTAATCTTGTGGATTTATTTCTGAGACTCCTCCAAACCATTATCAACATCAACTTCATTTACAAGTCATTCAAACCAATAGGTCGATACATTCAATATGTTGAAGCTTTTGGCTTAAGCTTTAGACACTTATTAATGTCAACATAGTAATGATCATCAATTCTATGACTTTTCACTCATCTAAAAATCCAAGTTTAACAATGTTGTCTGGGCAAAAGGCAATTTCATCTGCTACATGACAATCAAGATACACCTGAAATTGCTCGATTGCATTATTCCCTTTGTGTAGGTATGCATAGGTTCCCACCCGGTGATGCGAGGAAAGTAGGTCATGATCCATACTTTAAAATGGTCCAGATAAAATATTAATAATAAGTCTAATAAAATAATTATGAAAATATTAGTAACAATAAATTACCGTAAGCAACATGTAGCTTCTTGTCATCTGTTTTGTCTTCAAAAAACAACCCTCGCCCGACTTCGAGTATATGTAGACCAAATAGGAAGCCCCTTAGTTGTACTCATGAATCGCCATAAAGCCGATGAATTATTGCAGGTAGACCACATCGACATAGGTTGAACTTTTTTCCATAAAAAAATGTGTCAACCAAGAACAAGAGGTAACACCTCAATGCACACTATCAGTGGTACTCAACCTGCATATCATCACCATAAGCATCCTTAGCCCACTGTCTGGTCTTTATTTTCCAAGAATTTAAACTTAGCATGAGCACATATGGTGTCAGCAACCTCATTTGTGACCTCAGTAGGGGAAACTCGCAAATGGGTGACCATTATCTCGACGACTTCCTCTAGACCGAGCCTTTCGTAGCCCAGTAATTTTGCCATAATGGAAAGATGCAAAAGGCATGAGACATCATCCAGGGTGATGGTGATCTCGCCACTAGGAATTTGGGAAAATGATGTCTCTGAATGCCATCTCTCTGCAAATTCCTCATTCATGCCATGGTTTATGGTCATGTACGCAATAACACATAAACTGACAAGACCAGAATAGTGAATAGTATTCCTGAACCAACCAGCGTTGGGTTGTGCCAAATCTAATATCTTTCTGTCGTAGTTTACCAATTTTAAACGCGGACGCTCTTGTAAAAAAAATATATCACCATCAGTTTTGATTTAATTAGTTTAAAACATATGTAATACAAAAGTAAATAAATATACCTCTCCTTCCCAGACATGTCTAGCAACATGGTCTCCATAGATATCAAATAAGGAGGTGTCAAATGGACCTCCTGAATAACTCTTTATAGAGGCATCAACATCGGGTTCCTCATGGGCTTATGGGACTTCATGTGGTGCTTCATCATCTAGGGACTCGTGGCCCCGTAAAGTAGAGGCTTGAGATAAGAGACTATGAAAAGTAGAACCAGATGGTTGTGAACCTCGATGTTGTGAACCATAAAATGATTTATCATTGACTCGTGGCCTCATGGTCCTGGCCGCAACCCTCTCACGTCGTACAAACGCGGTTTGAGACACATGGTCAAGCCTAATTCTGCCAGATTGTTTTCAGCCGTTGCACCTGCGTTAAAACCACAAAGTCAAATTGCAAATCCGAAAACCAGAAATTCGCATCACAAACCCAACCAAAAATCATCCATACACAAATTTGGAGATACATCTCCAAAAACATTTCAGATAGAATTCGGAGATGCACCTTGGGATAAAGTCATGATTTTCTCAAGCATGACAGAAACACCGTTGTTGCCCTAACCTCCAAATATATGTCAATGCATGTCTCTATCAGTTACCTACTTGGATTTTATTACTATCTAATGCAACTTAAACATCATATATTACCTAAAACATCATCCAAATCTAAAAAAATAAAATGAGATGATAAACTTACCAAATTCGAGTCGTGGATGAGAAGATTGAATAAAGTGAGTAACTTTGCAACAAATGGAGTAGAGTATAGTGAGTGAACTTGATGAAACTTGTCCAAATGGGGTTTGAAAATGGTATGTAGAAAAAGAGCTCAAATGAGTTTTTTGAGTAAGTATTCAAAAAATGAAGGAGGAAGAGGGAAGAGTCTGACGCGGGTTAATGTATAAAATGCGTCTGAAGATGAATCTTCGTACCACTCACTAAATTTTGAACTAATGGTATTTACGGAGATGCATCACTGGACTCACCCTTATGTTATGCGGAGATACATCTCCAAATTAAGTTTTGGCAAAATAAAGGTGACTCATCAATTTTTGCTGAAAAGTGTGAAAAAAAATGTGCGTTCGAAAATACATCTCCAAACACTAAGAATAGTTGTGACTTTTCACAATGGTGGGGCACCTCTAAATATGGAAAAAGTACCTCCCTTTTAGAAAGGACCTTATAATTATAATTTTTAAGGGTCAATAGGACTATGTTGCTACTAGATTTTTTTCTATTATATTTATTTTGCTTATTTGTTTAATTATTTTTTATTTAGTTTCTTATTTATTTATTTAGTTTTTAAAAATATTTATTTTTCTATTTGGTGGTTTATTTATTTGATTAATTATTTATTTAGATTTTTATTAGTTTATTTATTTATTTATTTCATGAGTGTAAACACATTTAGACTGTCATTTTGTTCGTAATGAAGTTGTGAGTGATAATATCACTACCAAACATGTGTCTTCTCAAACACAACTCACATACGTTCTCATTAAAGCCTTGGGAACGAAGCAGTCTGATTAATTCATAAATATTTTTTTGAAAATGTTGTTCAATGTTTTGTAGTGTGGTGTGTAAAATAGTGAGAAGTTGAGCCTTTTTATAGTTTCTTTTTAGTTGACAATTTTTCATCTCTATCCTAGATAAAGGTATCGTCATAATATTTTTACAATTGTAGCAAGTTATTTCACGTCCTTGTACTTACATAAGGTCTTGTCGTATACACCGTTGTACCTTGTAACCTTGTGTACTATTGCTTAATTATCTCACAAATTTACATTAACATTGAGAGGAAAATCATAAAAGTTGTTCTTTAATAGAGTAAAACTTTCCTGGTGGTCACCAGATGAACTAATTTATTAGAGGATGACAACTTGATCTTCTAACAGAGTATCAAACGATTAATTTTAAGTTTATAATTAGTTAAATTAAAGTGATGATTACTTGAGTACTCTTGTCCAAACAATAACATTGACAACATATACCAACAAATACTAGAGAAAAGTCTTCATGACGTACGCCTAATGACGCTTCAACAGATATAGTACTTGAATGCTTAATGATCATTGTGATCTTCCATATTCATCTTAAGTACTAGAGGAACCTCTTAAAATGAGTTTGAGTTAAATATATTTTATTTTTATTTAAAAACACTTTTGGTCTTATTTTTCTTGTCATATATGTCGCCCTAATACAAAAATCGAAAGGTCAAGCTTAGGACCTTAAAGAAGCGCTGGATGGAAGACAACCCATCATTTATAACCAATTTTTGTTTTGCAGATTTTACTTTATTTTTATTCAAGACCATCCAAAAGAGGAATTATCTACTCAAGCATAAAACTTCCATGACGATCTATGTTTGATTTAATAAACAAGTTTGTAGCTCTTGTGTTTTTTTTCTTCACATTTGCAAGTTTAGCACTTTAGCATTGAGCAGATGATCCAAAAGAAACTTCGTCATCACAATAACAACTAACAACTTGAAGGCGAAGGATGAGAAAAGAATCAACAAACTTGTACTTAACCTACAAATACCTCATCTAGTAAGGTTTGAGCCAAATATTTCCATTATTTATTTTTCTTTCTTTATGAGTGTATCCATGCATTATTCTCTTATTTGGTTTTATCTATTTTTCGATTAAGTTATCTGGTTTGACCAACACACATTGAGGGAATTTTTTGTTTATAACTTTGGGCCTTTGTAAACCACCATGTAGTAATAAGTATATCCATTGCTAACCACTTTGAGTCTAAGCCTTTTTTTCGGTGACGTAGCCTAAAATTCTTAGCCATATTACTTGAAAGATCTTTTCTTTCCACCCTCTCTTTGGAGTTAGGTAGAATTATAGTTCCAAAAGTATATGAAAAAGAATAAGTTTGAGGTTGCTCTTGGAAGTGAGCAAATTTTTAAGTTTGGGGTTGGGGTACTAGAGAATATGATCTTAAATTTCAAAAATTATTGTGAAAAAGAAGTGGAAAAAGTCACTTCTTCAAAAAAAAATGAATGAATGAGAAAAGAAAAATAATGACATTGTAATAAGGATCACAAATCTCTAGTACTAACAAAAAGGTATGATGAATGAAGGAGAACTAGGAACCTAACTCTAAAGGTTTAGCCTGACTTTCCTAAATATATCTTACCCTACCATAAGCCAAGTTACAACCTGGAAAGCCCTATAATGTGTGTGTTATAATCTCTTTGATGAACTTTTTAGAACATAATCAATCTAAGTTTAATTGATTTTGCATGTTTATTGAGTGATCACCATATCCATTGAGTGTGTTATAGTGAGCTGAGAGACAGGTTGAGTACTCGTCAATGTTGAGGATGTTTTCCAAATTCATCGGATAAAACTTGGAAGATAGAACATGGTCAGGCAAAAGAAAATTTTAATTTAATGATGTTGGATTGTTATTGTGCAACTTGTTGTCTGTTGAAATATGTAATTACAGATTAGTTACTTGAGGACAAATAATGATTCAATTTTGGGATTGTGATGACAGTCCATCATTGCATATATTTAGTTGAGGAATCGGAGCAAAAAAAGTGAAAGTCGAGCAAATATGAGAAGGAATGACCAAAGCATAGGGGAAAGATAGTTAAGTGTGAAAATTGTGTACTTAGTGAAAATTTGAGTGAAAAGGGAGAAAAAAAGAATGAAGCTTCGAAAATAATCATATTCATCACCACGCAGCATCTCACACGCGATAGGGCATTAAAAGCTGAATCGCGCGATGCAGGGTATCATGCGCGCGATGGTCACCTTTCTGAGCCTTTTTCTTACACATTCTGATCCATTTTGACACCTTTAAGAGGGGAAACTCTACACTTTCACATGGGTTACGAAATTTGGCACTGGGAGCACGATTTTACATCATCAAAGGGTGATTTTGAGAGCATTAGAGGACAATCCTTCAAGGGAACTCATATGATATTTTTATTTATTCAATTGGTATTATAATTTTGATTATGAGTAGCTAAGCTTCTCTAGGTTAGGTTGTGTGATGATGAACCTTATTCAATCTTGTTGGTATTATATGTTGGTTTGACTTCGTATGAATCCTTTGAATTATAATCTTATTCAATTGTTTCTTAAACTTAATGTTTTTTATTTGAGATACTCTATTAACATGATATTAGACACATAGGGATTACTGACCCTTAACATATATGTTGGACCTAGGCCAATTGTTCTACTTACGCTGGTTGAATAGGGATAGTAAGCCCCGAGTAGTGGCCTAGGGAATTAATGTTTTGTAGATCGCCTAACCCTACTTACACTGGCGGACTAGGGATAGAAAGTTCTGAGTAGTGGTTAGTGAATTATTTTGTGAGGGATCATTTATAACGGTTTTGTTAGTTCGTCGTGAGATTATAAGGATTAGACCATTCATAAAAGGCATCATACTTCAATAAGAGAGGATAAGGGGATTCTAATACACAACATAACCATCTTAATACTTTTGTTTTAAACTCGTAATTTATTTTCTGTTCTAAAACCTGACCCCCACCCCTCTCATTTATTGTTTTTCCTTTATATTGCACAATTGTTGGCTTATTCGAATATAGTCTATGTGGATTCGATCTTTTACTACTGCGACATTATCAGTACATTTGCCGAGAAGTCATCATTAGCATTGTTTGATGGGTACCTATGGCCAGAGGCCAAATGGATGCAAATGAAACATGAGTGCAATAAGAACATGTTTAGGAAAGATGCAACACAATATGAAAAATAAGTTAAAAGGTGGTAGGAAAAAATAGGGGTATGACACATGCATTATAATGTAAATTTGGGTTATTTCTTAATATTTTCTCAACTATAAAATCTCATTATTAATACATTTTTATTGAGAATAAGGACAATGTTTTAGGGATCAAAGTTTTGAGAGAGAAATACTATTGTAGAGAGAAAAACCCAACAAGGCAAGCCCGGTGGCTTCAATTGTCTTCCTTCAACCCTTTGTGCCAAGGCAGAGGGGATGTTGAATTTTAGGAAAGATTCAAATATGGCATTAAGCTATAGCTGGAGAAGCCACATAGGGCCATTAGTATGGAACTTGTATTGTGGATAGGTGATAGATTTAAAATCAGAAGCATCAAGCCCAAGAGCTTCATAGAGGGGTCCCAAGACCAACTCGTTGAGGCTAATTTTTCGCCCTTCATGAATTTGGATGGCCAATGTTATAAATTTCTTGCCTACCTGTAAAAAGCTAGATCCAAAGGCAAAGCGAGATAACTAGTAAGTTAAGAAAGCAATGTGCACTCGGTCAAAAACTTCTTCAGAGTCAGTCTCATGAAAGTCTTCGAAAAAATGTTTATAAGTTGTACATTCGAAACCAAAGTTTGGTTCGGTGCTAGTTAGAAAAGTATGGTCGGAGGTTTGTCCAGTAGGTCAAAGAACCGTTATGGAAGCTACATCGAACAAAGTTGGAGTTACCATTAAACAGATGGAAAGTGTTAGTGGAACCTTCCTAGTAAAAAATAGGTGCAATGAGCATGTTGGGATTGAATGTAAGGCTGATGCTTGACATAAGAAAAATGAGTTCATAACAGTCAACAAAAAACAATTTAGAAAATCTCAACAATATAAATAATCTCGAATTCAAACATAAACGACATAAGAATCAATTCAAGCGTTTATTCCTGGACCCGATCTTACATGATCAGAGCAAGGCACCACTAATCAAAGCGATAAACTGAAGAATTAACTCCAAGAGCTATCTTCTACTTACTTCAGCAATGTTACTCCTGAGTATCTGCATGATGCCCATGTAAAGGCAACATTCAAATAGAAGGAATGATAAATACATTCAAATAATTTAACGGAGCATAAGCAATCAGAGTAGATTAAATAAAATATAGCTCAAGCATAACTCACTATGCACCATAACACATGTATTCAAGTTTCACCTATTTCCTAATAATACATAATCAATATGCAAATGTGACTCTCAATCTCAACAACATCAACAGACTCATATGCATGTGGTATCGATCTCAACAATGGTTCCAATTATGAATTGGGTCCCAACCAACTGAGAACTCATGGGCTTTACTCAGCAAACCCTAAGTCCCACACTGAGCTCCAACCTACAACATCAAGCTTGGGACGATTACCAGTTACCAACATCGAAACCTGTAATCGCATCTTTCACAACAACGACAACTCATGATGCATGAATGAATGAATGCATCGTCGCAACAACTCAACAACACAAATGGTATTACATCAACCATATAAATTCCTATACAACATCAATAGTATAGTTTCACATCGAAACTACACATTGAAATTCATCATGTTATCATTATAAGTATAACAGTTCATCTCATTATCACATCATCGTTATCACAACAATTGTAACAACACAAACAATATCACTATAACCACATCGATCACCATACTCAACATAGTAACACATTTCAAGCACATATAGTAATGTAAATCAATAAAAAAATTAATTCACATACATGCAACTCATATTTAACTCAACAACACACCACAACATATCAATTACACTAATCACGTATAATACATCACCACTTACATAATCAACATAATCATATTCAAATAATTATTTAAAACACCAAACAGAGTCGGAATCAAGAAAATGAATATGTGTCTGGAAATCTTATAGAGTCTATTTTAAGAATATGATTTTTATTTTCAGGAATTAATACACCAATTGATTCAGTTTAATCAAACCAATATAACAGGTACTTGCATTGGGCAAAATGTTTTGCTTGACTTCAACATGGCGCCAAAAGTTTTATACTTATGAGAAAATTATGAAAATTTCTAGTTGAAAATATCATTAAAATATATTTTCAAATAAATTAACCTCATCTCAAATGGACTCACGAGACTCCAGTTACACTTGAAACAAGTTGACCGACGCATGACCGAAATTGCTAACGTTTATGGTATAGAAACTAGAATACCGATAATTTTGCAGCACTCCTAGATCCAATTTCTCCATTTATACATAAATATTATCACGTTATATTTCTAACGCAACTGACGGGGCCTGAAATGGACTTATGGAACTCAAGATATGCCTGAAACAAGTCGATCAATACTCACATCCGTTTTCCTGTGATTTTCTTACGGGAATTTCACTTCTAAACTCTTATTTTTTTCAACTTAGACATATCCCAAACTTCTTTTAACATTTCAAAATATCTTATTTTGAAAATATATTATTATTGGTCAATTACCTATTGTTATTTTACTATAAACCTATCAATCAACATATAATTTTATAAAATCCTCATAACTCTCAAAATTCATCGATAAAGTAACTCACTATTATTATTACTTGTGTCAGACTATCAACAGGGTAATAACTCTTAACACTAAGGTATACCAACACAACTCTAAAACATATCAGAGTTACTTAAAGTAGTAACTTTGACAACTCTAAGGTAACAAATGTCTAACACAAAAATGACTTATTTACGAGTGGCTAACACAGTAGGTCAATTTAAGATTATGACTCATCACATACTCATCAATTTATGATCAAATCAAATAATTTAACAAATACAATCATTATTTCCATTGATTTCAAGAACACAACAATAACATGTCAATACATAAAATTGTAATTCACATCATGGCATATAAAAACAGAATTATCATTAAATTTCCACCAATATTCCTCATAACTCATAGAAAAACAAACCCTATAGGAGGTTAATGGTCCCTCCACTCTACCATTCATCATACCCCTATTATTGAACCAAATTTCCACCCTTACCTAGGATTTCTAGTAAGAACTATAAACTCTTCAGCAATTATGATTTTTCCTCTCTAAGCTTTGCCCTTCTCAATTACTCTTATTGCCTTTTTCTCCCAAAATATGTAAGGTAAAGTTTATTCCCTCACAATTATCTAAAAAGCTAGTTGTCGCAACCGGGTGGAGGTCACAAGGAACCAGATGGACTGAACAAAAGAATGTCTTCTCAATCAAAGAGAAGAGAGAGGGCACATTAGAAGAGTCACCATCGAATTTTATTTTTGATTCCTCTATGGGAGAGGAGAGGGGAAATAATTGATAAAACCTTCAAAAAGAAAGAGGTGCACACTAGAAGCACGAATACAGATAAAGAATCGGTCTCACAACCGAGACTTGGGTTCGGAAGCCGGTTATGCAAAGGGAAGGTATTAACATCCTTCACGTCCATGGTATTTTATTAGAACCATTTGAGTTGTGTACATATGTGGGTATATATCTCGCTTATTTCTATTTATTCTTGTTTGCAAAAATGAGTGTGAAAGAGAGGGTTTTGGGTTTTTTTTTATTGTGCTTGCCAAGGATTGTGACCCTTGTGACTACGTATCACTCATCAGGTGATGAGGAATCAGAACTCCGTAGTTTGGAGTAGAAAATGTTTGTGTGTTGGTTGATTTTACCTTTGAGAAAAGGGTTTTTGGGGTGAAGCTCTAAGGCGCAAAAATGAAGTTTGATGGGTTGAATTGATTTTACCTTGAATAAGGGTTTATGAAAAAAGAGTTTCTGATTAGATTGCACTAAATTCTATGGGAGGAGCTGAAAATTCTAGACAAACAAGTCAAGCGTATTGTGTCCAAAATAATCAGAGTAAGGGTAGGAAATATCCACTCTTACTCATTCTCCACCACTTAAGGCTCATGGCGCGCAATACTAATCGTAGTTTTATTGTATTTTGAATTTGATTAAGAAAATTCCGTTTGACATTGGATCAAGGGTTTGTTTATTTGATTATGAAATTGGGTAATATAACTAATATACAAAGTAACCAACAAGAAAGTAAAGGGTCTCATTGTAAGGTATCCCAAGAGAAAGCCTTGTGTGTTCAAAAGTGACCTAAGCTAAACAAAGAACAATGGTATTACAAACATGTCTCCCTAAGATAGTGCCATGATGTAATTCTTACAACCGATATGCAAGTTACATATGAAATCCAAAGTAAAAGCAAAGTGTCACAAAGTATCGAAAAGTCCTCCAAGAAAAGGTCATAAATGAGATCCTCTAAGTCCAAGTGGTTGATTACAAGTGTAATGAATATTTTTTGGTCTTATCATTTTATCATGTTTTTGTTGTTTTTAATGTATGATGACAATAAAGTAAAGAACAATAAATAAACACGCATGATGAGTTTTTTCAATGATGACGATAATGAGTACTTGAATATAAATTACAAAGTAACAACATAAAAGTAAATAACAAAGTAACAATGATAAAGTCACAATAACAATGGTTAATGGTAATCAAAGTTAGTAAAGTTTAAATGTTGTATTATGTACAAGTTCAATACTTGAGAATTATCTATCCTTAGGTCAAAATATTCAAAATATATCACATCAGGGGATAACTTATCACTGATACAAAGTGTTGAAGATGATCAAATGATCAACTTACAACAAATTTGCAACAATGAAAGTCCATTTATCAATAGCTTGACAAAAGGAAGAATATACCAACTCAATGGTTAAAGGTCAAATGATTTGATTAAATGATTAAGTTATACAAGTTATAATGATCAATATACAATATGAACAAGTTAACAATAAGGGTTAGTGGGTTAATATAACAATGGAGACAAAATGAACCAAATGGAATCACAAGTTAGTATGTTCAACCCAAGCTTCATATATATGTTAAATGATCCAAGTTTGGTTGATATATAGGCAACCTATCTATACCCCAAAGTAATATGAATGATCTATTGATCATCCATTAATAGTTTTGAAGCATAGAAGGTTCAAATAACCCTAATAAATCCAATATCATGACAACATAGAATTCATTAGCTACTAATGTTCAAGACCTCATAAGTCAATAAATAATTGCTCAAATGAAATGAAACAAAGCATAATAGAACAATAGAGGCAAAAATAACATGAGTTTATGTTGGGAATATTTTCAGAAAAATAAATATCAGTAGGATAAAAAATAAAATAAAATGGAAAATAAATGGGATAAAAATAAATAAAATAAAAGTGAAAGAAATAAAAAGAGAGTAAAATGCATGCGTTGGGGGTTGATCCCCTGGCCTTGGGGTCATGGGGGATCAACCCCCTCATCCACTGGGTCAAACGCCCATTTGTGATCATAATTCACGCTCATTAAATAAAATAATAAAACAAAAGGGAAAAAGGGATGTACGCGTTAGCTGGCCAATCAGAATGGGCTAGCACAAAATTTCAAATTCAAAAAACGCGCTACTAACTTCGTCTTCAACCTTGAAATGCTGAAATCAAACTAAAAAAATACGTGTTTTTTCATGGGATTAACACATGGAATCATCATCTATGCACAAAGACGAATCAACCTCCACATGCATGAGTCATTGATTAACTCTGAGTATAGAGTATTTTTCCAAAAACTAGAAGAACGAGTTTGACCTAGAACAAAAGTTAAATGATGGATAATGATTAATCAGAACTCAAAACATGGGGTTAATGATCAGTGGATGATTTAGAGTGTAATGGTAACTTTTTTGAGTGAAGGGGGTGAGTGTAGCTACCTGATCGGAATCGGTTTTAGGTATGAACTCCGATGTGTTGGTGCAACTCATGTGAGGTGTTGGAAAGGTGAGTTAGGGTTTGGGAAAATTTGAGTGATGTTTAAGGATGGATTTTGAGTTAGGGTTTGAAAAGCTTTGAAACTCAGAAATGGATTCTCTGTTTTCTAAGATGGAAATCGATTTTGCAGCAAACTGTATGTGGCTTTTCAAGTTTATTTTTCAGATGGAACACCTTCCCCTATTTATAATGAAGGTGTTGGAGTGTTTTAGAGGGAGAATGAGGGGAGTTTTCTCGGAAAAGGGGTGAGGTCGAAAAATGACAGTGGGAAGCTTGTGAGGGAAGGGTGGTTGTGTTCTAACCTGGTTTTCCTCTCCACTCAATTTTTTTGCACCTTAGCATCAAAATGAGGGACAAGGATGGTTTAATTAGAGCTGTTTGTGGTCTATACTTTTTCCATTTTGGGAAAAGTTTCACTTTTCACATGGCATCGAGTTTGAGGATTTGAGAGGTTTCCAACCCAAAGTTGACTTCCATTCTTGTCTTGAGGTGTTTTGGAATGTGTTGGGATCAAATGGGGTCAGAATTCATGAGTTTAATGACTTGGTGCATAAAAATGCAAAAACTGCCTAAGTGTGGTATGATGTATGCATCATGGTAAGTCAATAACTTTAAACTTGGGCCAAATGAAATTGGCTCGTGCATTTTGCTTAAAATTTGTGCCAAATGTTCCATGCCATGTCCTTGATCCAATGCAAAAATAAACAGGTCAAAAGGAGTTGTGGTTTGGAAATGGAAATGTGGTAAAGATGTGGTCTTGGTCATGTTTTAGGGCATGCTAGGCACATTGGACCAGCTTGACCAATGCAAAAATTGAGGTCCTTGTTCAATGAATTAGGTCTTGGACCTTGAAATAAATTTGGAGAGGAACTCAATTAGGAAATTTTGCAAGATGAAAAAGTTATGGAATTTGTACCAAATCATAGGCGATTCTTGCCAAAATGTGACCAACCAACTTGACCTAAAAATGTGACTTTGTGATTTCTTGATTTTTAAGGCACAATGGTAGATGTTTGAAGCTCGTATGATCATATCATAATTTAAATTGAGGCCTTGAAATTTGTGGGATGATTTTAGGTCAAGTTCATGGGTGAAATTAAGGCATTGAAAGTTCAAAGTTCATGACCGAACCATGTATTTGAAACATGAATTGAAGTAATGTTTGAATAGTGAATTATGGTTGAAAAATACTTAAATTGATGTTGAATGGGTGGTGGTATGATAGGTTGATCAAATGAAACAAGGCCAGGGATCAAAGGATACCTAAATTAGGGTTTCTTGAATCACAAGTTTCATCAAGGACTATGATCATACACAATAGGGTTTGGTGGTGCAAGGGGTGTATTAGGATGATTCAAAGGACTGGGGTATGAACAAACTTTGGATTTTAGGGGTCCTTAATGATATGGTCAAGATTCAAGGTGAACCATGACTTGTAGAAGTCAATGAGGGTTAAGAGCTAAGGTTAGGGTATTTGGGTGACCAGATGAATCTTGATATGTCTTCAAAGGGGACTCACCATCCAAATTGGGTTTGGATAGTGAGTGAGATAACTTGAATGATCCTCCAAGATTTTTTGATGCTTGAAGATGGAGATTAGGATTAAGGTGGCTTGGGCACATCTCAACTTGATCAGAGGGTCTTAAGCTTCACAGATGAACCCTATGCCTTTGGTTTATGAGACATTGTGGATGATTAAGTACAAATGCATATGAGATGACATGTGTGGGATGTATGCTCATGAATCAGGTTTGTAGAGGATGATATGGAGGTAGGGTAATTTTGAGGGTATGACACTAGTTCCCTCATTAGACTATCTTCATCTTAACCTTAATATTTTCCATAATGTCTATCTTGCCCTCACTTACTCATCATAAGTCTAATATTGCCCTTAATTCCTATACTCGCCTATTTTCTCTTTAATTTATATTAAATAATATAACCAAATTATTATTTTAATTAGTTAAATAAATTATAAATTATTCTATCAATATCTAATTACCCTCCACACTCTACTATCAGGTCACACACTCTTCCTCTCACCCACATTTCTTTAATTTCCCATATAAATTAAATCAAATAAATACGAAAATATTATAATCAAATTAAAATAAAATAATTTACTAAAAATGGGGTGTGTCGCACCTCGAAAAAATGAGAACACGACTTAGCAAAGCGTAATCGCATGCTCGCGGGATGAAATTAATAGAGTCACCACCAAAATTTATTTATTCCTAAAAAGGAAAGGGGAAATATCGATAAAACCCAAGAAAGAACGAAAATGATATTTGTCATCGCAATCAAATTAGGGTTCGGGAGTCGATTACGCAAGGGGAATGTATTAGGACTCCTCACGTCCGTTGTACTCAACGGGAATCATTAGGTTAGTTGTGCGCATTAATGTTAGCTTAAAATGTTAGGCTTCTCGGGTTATTAAAAGGGAAAAGAAGAATAGGATCAAAAGAAAACAAAAAAATGTTTTTGGATTATTTTATTAATGTGCCCGACTAGAGTTACAAATCTTGCTCCTACGTATCTCAGGGTGCAATAGAGAACTCAAGGCTTACGTAGTTCTGGGTAGAAAATGTTTGTTTGTTAGTAGATTTTAGGGAAATCTACTTTATGTCAATCGATGAAAACATTATTGGCTACCGAAAACAAATGGAGAAGGGAAAGTTCGCATCATGGTCGAATGAATTTACAAATCAATATTTGTGGACAACGTCGCAAGCTCACATACACGTTCAAGTGGACGAAACATTTTTTTATGTCGCCTCATGACAAAGTACCTTTAATTTGAGAAAAGGGTTTGAGGAACAATCGCACGGCGACAAAGAGGAGTTTGATTGGTTTGATTCTATTTTGAGTAATGGCGATAACTTGGATGGGCGAGATATTCATCTCGAATCCTAGCCTCATGAGCTCGTGGTATCCACCATGTTCCGTTTCCATCTTATTTGCAAAAAGGTTTAATATTTTTAGATGTTTTGAAGATTAATTGAGAAAAGGTTTGAAGAAACCTCACTGAAAGTTTTGAATGATGGCGAGAGGTAGAATGGGCGAGATATCCATCTCAAATCTTAGTCTCAGGAGCTTGTGGTATCCACCCTGTTTCGTTTCTATCTTTATTGGAAAGTGTTAAATAATGAATATGTATTTTTTATTTTCATTTTGAAAATGACTTGACGTTGAATTAAGCATTTGATTAATAATTACAAAATGATTTGACAAAAATGGTTGGAGTTTGAAAATGTTAGAAATGGATTGTTTGAGAAATTGGGAGCGATAGAAGTGGATTGAGATTGAAGGTTTGAAATGGATGAATTTTAGTCTTTGAGAAAACACTCGATGTTGGATTGAGTTTTTATTTTTGTTCTTTTTGGAAAAGGGGTTGAGTTTATTCTTGTGTTAGAAACTAACTAAACAAATAAATAAATAAAGCGATAAAATTGTTACACGTCATGGGAGTGGGGGTACATTATATCGAATGAGGATATGAGATAATGAAACATTTAAACTATAACCCATTCAACAAATGCAAGCCAATGAATGTACGTGCACAAAAAGAGTCTCATTGTAAGAAGGCTCAATATAAAGCCGGGTAAATTAGAGATAGCAACACAACGTCATATGCACAACACACGTTCATCTTAATCAAATCGAAAGAAGTAAAAACCAAAATGAAACATGCACGGATCAAGATCATGATGCGAGGATGTGAATCAACGTCACATAACGCAAGGATGTACAAAGCAAATGGAAGTTGAGTTCAAATTTGATTTAAACAACAACGATGTTAGATTATTGTATGTTATCATGAATCGAAATAAATGCTAACGTGAAACGTATCATTCCAAAAAGGCACGAAATGAAACTTAAACGCTTGATTAATAAAAATACAAAGTGGGGCTTGATATACATAAAGGAAAAGCAAACAATATCAAAATCGTTATAAAGTGAATCTCACAGTCCTCATATAAAATAAGCAAAAAGTCAAGAAATGCACGCAAAACTCTAAGTAATATGCTCAAAGCCGGTTTGTGTGTATCGACTATAAATGAGCCGTCGTAAGCAAATGTCATAACACGGCAAAATACAATCAATATATCAATAACCAAAACATAAAATAAAATCACCAAAAGGGTGAAAATAATGATATCTAAATGGGCTTTAAAGTGAATGCTACAAGCCCCCCAATAGAATTACAAACTATTTGATCAAAATAAAATGTAAAAAAAACAAAAATAGTAAAAAACCACAAAAAAAGTGATGTATGGCTTGCCAATGTCGAATCCAGGACATAAGGGTTGCATGCCAAAGACCAAACCAAACCAACCATCGATCCCAACATGTCCAACAATGACTTCAAATAATATATAAGGAAAGAAAAAAAAATAATGGCACAAAAAAATACAAAATAAAATCAAACTCAGTACAGCAAACACAAACCAAAATAGAAAACAACATCAGTAGCATTAACATTTTTATCTAGATTGTTATCAACATTTACAACATTGTTTACTTCATTAAATGAAAAACAAAATTTCACTCGGCATTATATCTTACGTGCAACAAGCTCAATTCCGGTTTATACAATGCTGACAAAAATCAAACAAAACAACAACAACATCATCATTTGCTAAATCAACTCAATCCAAAATTATTCAAAAACAAAGAGTAAGCTTAAATAATTACCACACCATAATCACTTGGAAACAAATGCAAAAACAATAATTTTAACAAGTCAAAAAAGAAAAGCTATATATAAACTTAAATATGTAAGTAACACAAAAGCTGCAAAAGGAAGAAAGTTATGCGTTTGGCCCAGTGATGCTTTGGTCGCGATTTACTTTACTAAAGGGTGGTGGTGACTGACGATCTGTGAGGGGAGGCGAGTCTGAGTGTCCGGCGGTGGTGGGAAACCTCTATTTCCATTTGCAGTGACACAATGGTGACCTTGTTTTTAGTTTACCTTTTCCTCTTCTTCAACCATTTTGAATCAATCCGGATTTGGTGTCGATTGTTAAGTATTTTGGTTTATGTGTGTGATTTGTTGGGTTTATTTATAGTGTTGTGGTTGAGATGTTTTGTGGAAGGCTGTTAAAGGTGGAGGAGTTTCGTTCCGATGATAATTGAAGGATGTGGGTGGTGTCGTTGGGAGTTGCAGTCGGAGACAATGGGAGTCGTAAAGAGGTTGAAAGTCTTATGAGTGTTTGGTGAAAGGTTTAGAGATTGTTAAGTTGTTATGGTGATAGGTTATAAATGAAGGGTTTCATCGGAGGTGAAGAAGAAAGAAGAGGAGGTGGTGAACGGAATAACAATCTTGGAGAGGTGTTGTTGTAGATGGCGGTAGGGAGTAGAGGTAAGGTTGTTAGAGATGCAAGGGACGGTGGTGATGCTCTGCGATAAAAAGAGGAAAAATGATCTAAACTTTTTTCATTTTCCTTTTCATCCGAGAGAAAAGTTTTTTCAGCAAAAGGAAAGTGAGTCTTGGAAATTTTGGATCTGAGAGTCCTTGAGGGAATCCACGCGTCTGCCCATTAGTGGAAGTTTTTTCTGAATGGTCCCCAATTCCTCGCTGCCAGTTATTTCCTGTGAGATGCCCCATGTGAGGGGCCACATGTCCCTCTTCTATTGGAAGGTTGAGAGACATTTTCCCATTTTTCTTGATTTTTTCTTTACAAATTTTAATTATTAAGTAAGATTTCAAAAATAAATGAAAAATAAATCACACAACCAAAATGCAAACTAAAAACATGATTAATTCTAAATCATTATCCCAATTATTTTGATTAGAAAACATAAATAAATGGATCAAAAATGAATAAAAATTGGATGCAAAAATGCCCAGAAAATTAAAATGAATGCACCATAATGATCAGCGTGAAATAAACTTCTCAAAAACATACATGTTTTTGTCGAATTTTGAAATAAAAAATGTCCGGTTAAGAGGCTCAGGCGGATCAAAATGTGACTGAAAAAATAGTCAAAAAACTAAAACGAGCAAACCAGGTTAAACTACATGAAACATAGATTAATAAAATTGATGTTTGCAAGCTCGGTTTTTAAATTTTTCGCCCTCTAATTTAACACACATTTGAAAGCTGATTGAACTGGTATGTCTGTAGATTCGAAGATTTATTTCGATTGACATTCTAGGCATTATGTAGTATGAGATGCATGTTATGATATGCAAAGACGCAAAAGTTGTGTTGTATGTATTGATTCGACGATTCAGAGTCAAAATTGAGGGTGTGACTGAAGGAGAATAGCGATCCAAAACGCAGCAGAATTTAAAAATTTCTCCTTTAGTGATCCTTACGAATGGGCATGATCAGTGATAGAATCGTTACCTCTTGTGGCGATTGAAACCTTTGATGCAAATCTATGCAGCGATCACGAACGTTGAATGGTGACAACGCCTCTACTCAATCCATACCAAAGGTTTCCTTCAATCTCAGTATTAACTGCTACGAATGAAGGCTTTGAGTGAGAGAGAGAGAGAAAGAGAGAGAAACTAAATTACAACTGCACAAATGCTTCTGCACAAGGGTTCTATTTATAGAACCACTTGTGTGGGCTACAAGCTAAAAAGCCCACTTAAGTGTATATGGCCCATATCTTATGATATGCCAAAAGCACTTAAGTGTGTGGTACCTTACCATATTTCATATTCTACTTAAGTACATTGTACCTTACGATGTTCTAGAATTCCTTTATGTGCACCGTACCTTACGGTATTCCTTAGTTACTCTATCTCTCATCATTCCGTCCTTTTGTGGGTGACCCTGTAGGTTTTCGCGACATTAGCAATTATATTAAATCACGTATTTAACATAATAAACAGTGAGAGGTATCTAGAAACACATCGCTGCTACCCAAGACACGAAAATGTCATGTGATCTAACAAATCCTTTCATGATAATACTTATGTGTACAATTACCTTTTTTCCCTTATGTCTATATTAAACACAAGGCATAGACTGTGTCATCCTTGTCCAGTTCAATATTGGGCCCGTAGACATTTATCCTGTTACGCAAGACGGGCAAATTCCATCTAGGTCACTCATGTCCCTCAGCATGCTTCGTGGAGTACCCATCAACTGTCTTTATGGTCATCCAGTTATGGACAATGTTTGATCAGCAATAAGGCACTCGACTATACATCTAGGGTACATAATGGTTTCAGGTCGAAGGGTGGTATACACCATTATCACCATGAGAATAACTTACGACACTTTGCATAACATTCTATATAGTATTCTCATAGCGGGTCAATCCAGTATAAATATTACTCTTAATATTCAAACCTATGTTTAAGACTTGATAACTCCT